>NW_026732373.1:7500-227500 GCF_028476545.2 Physella acuta | reverse complement strand
ATCACATCATGATGTCTAAACATTCACATCATCACGATGTTTACACATCATCAACACACGATGTCTACACATCATCAACACACGATGTCTACACATCATAAACACACGATGTCTACACATCATCAACACACGATGTCTACACATCATCAACACAGGATGTCTACACATCATCAACACACGATGTCTACACATCATCAACACAGGATGTCTACACATCATCAAGACACGATGTCTACACATCATCAACACAGGATGTCTACACATCATAAACACACGATGTCTACACATCATCTACACACGATGTCTAGACATCATCAACACACGATGTCTACACATCATCAACACAGGATGTCTACACATCATCAACACACGATGTCTACACATCATCAACACAGGATGTCTACACATCATAAACACACGATGTCTACACATCATCTACACACGATGTCTACACATCATCAACACACGATGTCTACACATCATAAACACACGATGTCTACACATCAACACACGATGTCTACGCATTATCAACACACGATGTCTACACATCATCAACACACGATGTCTACACATCATCAACACAGGATGTCTACACATCATCAACACACGATGTCTACACATCATAAACACATCATCAACACACGATGTCTACACATCATAAACACACGATGTCTACACATCAACACACGATGTCTACACATTATCAACACACGATGTCTACACATCATAAACACACGATGTCTACACATCAACACACGATGTCTACGCATTATCAACACACGATGTCTACACATCATCAACACACGATGTCTACACATCATCAACACAGGATGTCTACACATCATCAACACAGGATGTCTACACATCATCAACACAGGATGTCTACACATCATCAACACACGATGTCTAAACATTATAAACACATCATCAACACACGATGTCTACACATCATCAACACACGATGTCTACACATCATCAACACACGATGTCTACACATCATAAACACACGATGTCTACACATCATCAACACACGATGTCTACACATCATCAACACAGGATGTCTACACATCATCAACACACGATGTCTACATATCATCAACACAGGATGTCTACACATCATCAACACACGATGTCTACACATCATCAACACAGGATGTCTACACATCATAAACACACGATGTCTACACATCATCTACACACGATGTCTACACATCATAAACACACGATGTCTACACATCATAAACACACGATGTCTACACATCAACACACGATGTCTACACATCATCAACACACGATGTCTACACATCATCAACACAGGATGTCTACACATCATCAACACAGGATGTCTACACATCATCAACACACGATGTCTACACATCATAAACACATCATCAACACACGATGTCTACACATCATCAACACACGATGTCTACACATCATCAACACAGGATGTCTACACATCATCAACACAGGATGTCTACACATCATCAACAAACGATGTCTACTCATCATAAACACATCATCAACACACGATGTCTACACATCATAAACACACGATGTCTAGCCATCATAAACACACGATGTCTACACATCAACAACACACGATGTCTACACATCATCAACACACGATGTCTACACATCATCAACACAGGATGTCTACATATCATCAACACAGGATGTCTACACATCATCAACACACGATGTCTACACATCATCAACACACGATGTCTACACATCATCAACACACGATGTCTACACATCATCAACACACGATGTCTACACATCATCAACACAGGATGTCTACACATCATCAACACACGATGTCTACACATCATCAACACACGATGTCTACACATCATCAACACACGATGTCTACACATCATCAACACACGATGTCTACACATCATCAACACACGATGTCTACACATCATCAACACACGATGTCTACACATCATCAACACACGATGTCTACACATCATCAACACACGATGTCTACACATCATCAACACACGATGTCTAGAGTTATGCACTCGCAGGTACCACACACCTTTACAGACGGAATGTCTAAAATTACCTGACATAATTTACCAGTCACCTCAGCCAAAATGTATATTAACCCCCCCCACCCCCTCATAGTTTGACATAGCTAACCCTCATTCCTTGCCCCACCCCCCTCATCTTTGTCTAACAATGAAGTAACATGTCAAAAAGCAGCTTATGTTTATTCTTGGAACTATAATTATTATATGATTTAGTTTATAAGGAAATGCAATCCAATACATTTTAATCGAATTTTTAAGAAACAATACCGCTGTTCTATTTTCGAAACACATTAAATTAGAAAATATTAAATAAAATAAATGGCTTTGATTTCTTAAAGGCCAAATTTAAATTAAACTTGGTTATCAATTTTAGGCATAAAAGTAGAATTGTTATTTGATATGGTAGACGATTGACAACACGATCATTGTTTATTTTTATTTTTTTTTAATTAGTAGGCTATTCAAGACAACGATTCACAGTTGAACAAAATTATGCTAGGTGTTTTAAAACGATCTGAGTAGATATCAAAGTATTGATGCTAAATCCGTCGGGGTAGGTGAGGGTACAGGAGGTTAGGATGGGTGGTAGAAGGGGGGGGGTTCAATACGCGGGGGGGGGGGGGGGCGCTAGGGGTTAGCGTCACAGTGGGGTAAAAAATGTAAATTTGCTCAAAGAATTGATAAAGAAACAAACTAAAGAGTTCTGTTCACTTTTGGCTGAATACATTAGACTATTATGTATACATGATAGTAAACCTTTGCAGTCAGACACACGATATAATGACACTGTGAACCTATTAAATCAGACATGAGTTAATGACACTAGGTACACGAAGGTGACCTTGATCTTATTAGTAAAAAAAATCTGGCAACTTTATACTGAGAATTTCCTTGTGCCGGTTTGCACCGTGCACTTAGGTGCACTTAGGTGCGGGTAGGAAAGCAAATGGTGGGGGAGGAAGGGGGAGGGAGGAAGGGGTATTTTGGAGACCGAACAAGATGACGTGAATCTTGGGAACATCTAAACCTGACAAAATAAAAACCTAGCCAGAGTTTCTTTCACACATTTTTCTTTCTGTAGCGGGGGGGGGGGGACCTTTAAACTTCCGAGGTTAAAGTAAATATTTTCGATATAATATTTTCAATGGAGGAGGGGGCAAACACCCCCCCCCCCCCCCACATACACACGCACACACACACACACACACATCGAAGAGAGGTCTAAAATACTCTGCTCCTATCTTTACGTAAGTTGTAAACAAATTCTTTATGCTGTCAAGAATTACAGACTAATTTCTTAGCTCCAACACGTCTCTTTTAAATGAGACTTCTAATTTGAATGACCAGTCTTCACTGAAAAACATATTACCAGATCTTTTCCTTAAAGTAATATGATTCCAATCACTAATTAACGTGATCTCTCGATGCAATTGTAATTAGTCTGATCTAATTAACACATTGTAAACAATTATTTTCAGGATGTAAACAAGTTGTGTAATAATATGTAATAATCTGTAATAATGTGTAATCATATGTAATAATATTTAAAAATATAAAATAGTATATAAAATATACTTTAATACATGTTAATATGTAATAATGTGTAATAAATCTGAAATAGTACGTAATAATATGTAATGTGCATAATAAAATTAAAATGAAATAATGTTCAATAATATTTAATTATATGTAAAAATAAGTTATAATATGTAATAAACTGTAATAATATGTAATAAAATGTTTTAATGCAGTGGCGTAGCGAGGTCGGGTGTCACACGGTGCGGCACTTTATGGTGTCACCCCCCAGAGGCGTAGCGACCCTTCCGGGGACGAATTTTCGATTTGCACCCCCCTTAAACTTTCTTTTTACACCCCCCCCCCCCTCAAACTTTCCTTTTTGCACACCCCCCCCCCCCCCATCCTCAAACATTCGATTTGCACCCCCTCAAATTTTTCTCTATATATTTTCCTTTTTTTTGCCTTGGTGTCACCCCCCCTAAATGGTGTCACCCAGTGCGGTCCGCACCCCCGCCTCCCCTCGCTACGCCTCTGTTTTAATGTATTAATATGTAATCATGAGTAATAAATGTGTTATAATATGTAATATTATGTATTAATTAATCTGGGAATATTTGGTGTGGAGGATTACTGTATAACGAGCCGACCCGCTATTTAGTTGTTTTTTTTTTTCTCCTTTTCAGTAATTCATAATTTGTGAATTCGACAGTACCAATGCTGCCACTGAAAATATGTGCTTTAAAACACTAAACCACCTACCACCCCCCCCCCCCCCCCGTGAAAGCAGCCTCCTCTTAGTTACCTCCTCTAATTTTAAAATCGTTTAAAACTAAATTATCTGCCCCTAATAGCCGTCACCAAACCCGGCTCTATGATTGTAAAATGTAAACATTTAGAGTGAACTACAGCTCACCAAACCATGTAGGGGTGGGGGGAGGGGGGTAGCGATAGAGAGGAAGAGAGGGGACTGCAAGTCGCACTTGCAGCTTGTTTTCTAACGGCTCCCAGAAGAGAATTATATATATAGATGTTAATAACTGGTCACGTGTTATTACATATGACGTAGGAGAAAATCTGGTGTGGGGTACTTGACCGATGCTGATGTAAAACTCAGACAAAATAAATAGGTCTGGCCACAAGTAAACAAAGGGGCGTCTCTAGCGTCTCACGTGAACCACAGTTCTATACCATTAAACTACAAAAATAGACTATTAGAATAGAATTTAAAGGCGTCTTTCATATTTTTTTTCAAGAGGAGCTGAATATTTTATTTGAAGGTAAAACGACCCTTTTTAAAATCGAATGAAGAATAAAACGAGTGTTATGTAATACTAAACACATGTTTCAAAGAATTATAAATGGAACTTTAGCAGGTGGCTATGGCAACGATGGAGTCTCGTGTCGAAATAACCTGGTGGCATATTTGGAAAAACTCAGTTCCAGAGAAGTGCTGGTGTCTTGAAGGAGTTGACACTTTTTAAATTTGGTAACTCGAGAAATACAGTCTGGTGCTTGCATTGGCGTTTTGGTAGAAATAAACGTTTGGTGTTTTATTTTTAACCCGCAAACTGTAGTTTTATCTGGCAAACAAGATTTTAATCTGGCAAATTTGAGTTTTATTTGATGAAAAGGACTCGTGATGACGTAAGACTGATTGTTTATGTCGTCGCTGTCTGTTTGATGACGTAGGTTGTGTTTCGAATTTCAAGATTTCCGTGTTTATAATTTTCGTTTGTTCTGTTTTTAGACGGTTTTTGACGTTGGTCAGATGATATTTTTATGAAATTGACAATTTTGAAATGCCGTTGATGCACTTATATACATACAGCCTGGTGTGTGGAGTACTATGAAGACGAGGGTTCTGTGTGTGTGGGGGGGGGGGGGGGGGAAGGTTTGTTCAGAAAATGCACCAGGCGTCGGCGTGGTCGAGTCGTGGTTGCTAAATCGAAAATTCACGAGTTCGTTCAAACCATCGGGCAGATGAGGCTCGTTAGCTGGGTACAGCAGCTCTTCTATGAGAGACAACTCCAAAATCAAACAACTTCTGCCTTGTAGTTTGTTCTTGGTTGGACAAAGGCTATGACAGCAAATCCAAAATGAATAACAGGCTGAAATCGGAGTCAACGGCCTCAATGGCGCATAACCAGTAGACAAGTAATACTTAATCGTGTTGGAGGGAATCCTTTCCGACACTAAAATTAAGAACGAAGAAGAAAAAGAAAATGTACCGTTCTGAAAGTATAACTGTAAACATAAAGTATTATTTCTATACCTACGGGGGACAGAAAAGATAAGGAAAAATTGGCCGGATAAAGTAAAGTTCATATGTCTCTTGATCTCAGCAAGAGATGGTGTGGCCAGCACTATGCCCAGCCGCCTGACGTAAGTCAGGTACCCATTAGAGCTGAGCGAACACAGGGACGTCCTATAATAACAGACCCGAACCAATATCTTAAATTTAGACCTAAGAGCTAGCAGTCGAGCGCTCTATCATTCGACCACGCCGTCCCACGAAGATAGACATAGATAGGTATATAATAAGTATAAACCTGGAGATGGGGGGAGCATCCCCCCCACCCCCGAAGAAAGTCCACCGCCCCCCCCCCCCCCCCCACCCTTTCCCGAACCGAACGAAATGGAATTTATATAGAAAATATATAGGTTTGACAGTGTCCGTCCGCCCCCGGAAATTTTAGTCCGCCCCCCCCCCACCCTGAAAATTTCAAGTGCCACCTCCCCCCCCCCCCCCCCCCCCCCGAAGAAAAATTTGTGGAAGAAACACTGATTGGAAGGTCTTGGAACAATGACAGCACCTAAAATATATTTTCCGACCTGACTTAATCAACAGTTTGTCAGGTTCTGTGGGCCCGGAGAATGAAAGAATGGTTTGGCCAGCAAGATTTACTTTAACACAATACAACCCAATCTATAAAGATACGGGTTATCAATGGCATATCTAAACATCGACCACGACATGCACAAATGAAGTAGAGTCCACCTGTTTGTGCCAAATAACTAAACATGCACACACTATTGTTTTTTTTTTAAATGAACATTGATGTTGGATTGTTGTTTTTTCTTTTGGTACTTAAAGCACTGTCAGCTTTTTTTTTCTTTCTTTTCCTTTTTTTTTCTTTTTTCTTTTTTTTTTTTTTTTTTTTTTTTTTGCAGACGCTATTTAAGCTGAACATGTTTTTGAGTAGTCCTATTACGAAGGACTCAACAAGTGATGGTATCAATTAGCGGAGAGAAAAGTATCAACACGTTGTTCGTCTAATTATCCTCATTTATCGCTTTGACTCAATTACTAATTAATAGATGGTTAAAATAGATTCGCTGGTGTATCGGAAGGTAAAATGTTGCCAAGAGAGTATCCTGCCGATCTAAGATGACGACGATGCTGGATTTGGTAGAGTGCGGGGTGTGGGTGGTCGAGTCGCTAGGGGATTAACCTTTTGTCAGGAGTTCAAAACTCTTTGGATATGTGTCTTGAAGCTTTTCCTTTCATGATTTCTTTTATTCCATATTATTCCACTTGAGTTTTATTAAATTTAAGTTAGAGAAAGTAAGTTAAATTCTTTACAATTTTCTTTATTTGTGTTTTAAATCAAAGAAGCCGTACACGTAATGTTTTTATGGAGTTAGTCAGCCAGGGCAAGACCTTGCCGGATCGGCTGTTTACCAAGTACAATAAGGATTATAACTTTGTTTTTCACAAGGTCCATAATTAACGTTCATTAACTGAATGGACTGACCTGACCTAATTTAACACAGGTTAATTATTATTAATGTGGCTGTTTTTTTTTTTTTTTTACTAAACTAGACGAACTTTTTTTTAAATAATAGGAAATGTGGTTTTTTTTTTTTTAAAATTCCTTTTAAAATGTTTATTCCACGTTCAAAGGTGATACACACACACACACACACACACACACACACACACACTGGACACTTTATTCAAGGCGGGCTGACGAGGGCTCGCACATATCGACTGTTCATAACACCACAGGGATCGCTCAGCTCAATTGGGTACCCAGTCAACAAAACTATCTGAAAACCGTCGGTCTGTTATCCATGGACACAATGTATCCACATATGCCAGGTAAACTCTACTTCCCCTGCACTATCTGTGATACTCTACTTCCCCTGCACTATCTGTGATACTCTACTTCCCCTGCCCTATTTGTGATGCTCTACTTTCCCAGCACTATCTGTGATACTCTACTTCCCCTGCCCTATCTGTATTGCTGAACGTGGTTCATCAACTTGGAAACTGTTAAAATATGTTTTTAAAAATACGGGATGGGGTGATTGGGTTTAATTAGTCGGGGTGATTAGTTAGATGGCGGTTGGGGGTGATTAGTCAGCTGAGGGTGAGAGGTGATTGAATAGATGGTAATCTACCAATGAGGTAGATAGTGAAAGGTGTTTAGTTACCTGGGGTGGGTGACGGGTTAGATGCGATTAGGGCCAAACGAGGTGGAAGATCTATTTTGTCCTGAGATCTGCTTACCTCAGCGGATTTCTCGAGACAAACAGGAAAACAGAGTACCGAGCAAGTTCACGTGACGTTCGCCGCGAGACTGTTGGCTGAACCAGGGGAGATCACTGTCACGGTGGACGGAATCGATACATGGACGGAATCGATACATGGACGGAATCGATACATGGACGGAATCGATACATGGACGGAATCGATACATGGACGGAATCGATACATGGACGGAATCGATACATGGACGGAATCGATACACCGGAAAAATCACGGCAAAGGTAGAACACTGAGCGGCGCGGAAGTAGGTGGTATAGTAGATTGTACGTGTATGACGTCAATCCCTTGTGCTTTGTACCGGTCTCAGTCCCTGGTATTTTACACCGGTTTCAGTCCCTGGTATTTCCCTACCTGAATTGCGTCAATCCCTTGTATTTACTTTCCTGTCTCAATCCCTTGTGTACCTGTCTCAATCCCTTGTGTTTACCTGTCTCAATCCCTTGTATACCTGTTTCAATCCCTTGTGTACCTGTCTCAATCCCGTGTGTACCTGTCGCAATCCCTTGTGTTTGCCTACCTGTCTCAATCCCTTGTGTTTACCTACCTGTCTAAATTCCGTGTATTTACCTGTCTCAATCCTTTGTGTTTACCTAACTGTCTCAATCCCTTGTGTTTACATGTCTCAATCCCCTATGTTTCCTGTCTCAATCCCTTGTGTTTACCTGTCTCAATCCCTTGTGTTTACCTATATGTCAATCCCTCGTGTTAACCTACCTGCCTAGCACCAATCCCATGATATGGTTACCTGACATTTGGATTAGCCCGAATCAGCCGTTTGTGTCTTGCAAACACTTCACTCTTGCTACACCCTCATCTGCTGAGTAGCAACTTCAGTGAAGAAATACTTCTGGGGCTTAACTCACCCCCACACCCCACTCTCTTCAGCACCCCCCCCCCTGCCCCACACCACTTGACCGTTGTTTACACTTAACATTCTCATTAAGAGGATTGTTGGAAATGTATTCGACCGAAGTAAGATACGGATGGCTAGTTTGGAGAGGGGGGAGGGGGTAATCGGGGATGGCAATTCTTTTTTAATTTTTCTGTTTACGTAGTATAAGTGTTGTGATTGTGTGAAGAATCGAAATTTTACACCTACCCGAGTGTGTGTCTGTGTGTCTGTTGTGTTTGTATGTGTGTGGGTGTGTGCGTGCGTGCGTGCGTGGATGCGTGCATGTAAATGCGGTAACTTGAGTAACTTTTCGGTTAAGTTGACAAAATTTCAAATATAATCATCAGATCATATACGACTGTTTACATATTTTGCGTGATTTCCGTTAACGGAAGTAGTACGTTTCTGTTTTTCCGATTTCTAAAAAACCTTCCAAATTTGTTATTTTTAACGTTCACATACAGCAGATTTTAAAAACAATTCGCCACACTATGATCTCTCGAAAAAAAAAAAAAACGAGTGTTCTTGTCACAAATTCATCTACTACCTTCTACCTTCTATGACCCCACTCCAAGTATCATACCAACCCTTGTATACGATTATACGAGGTCCCCTGATATATATATATATATATATATATATATATATATATATATATATATATATATATATATATATATATATATATATATATATATATATATATATATATATATATATATATACTAGGCATACTGCCTAGCTTCGCTTAGGTTTTCAAAAACATTTGATAATTTGAATACTAATTATTTGGTGATGGATGAGGTGTGGAGTGCTTAAATTTAAACAGTAATGCTAATTTTAGAGAAGATGTATGTTGTCTAACAATCGCTTTCAGAGCAAAAATTAGAAAGTACGCAAAATGGAATTAGAAATACAGAGGTTCCATTAACAGTATATCTCATAATTTATATTACATTGACTTTAAAAATTAATTTTTTATTTAATTATGATACGTAGCTTAATTAACAACTTATTAGGTTTAAAAAAATGTTATACTTTGTCGTTTTCTGTTTCTGTTTAAAATAGTATACAATTATTTGAAAAATAATTATTAAAAAGGTTACCTCCCTTGAAAATGGACCGAATGACGTATTTTTTTGTTTACTTTTTTTAAAAACAGTTACTATGCTTATATTAAAAAATTGATATATGAACATATTTAACGACTACAATGGATTTTTCCGACGTGAATAACGTTTTTTTTTTGTTACCCTCCAGGGTCGGTCTACGACCTCAAATAATATTAAGGGGATCGTTCGTCAATTTATTTATATATATATCTCATATAAGGAGAATTTCACTCGCGGTCATCTTTTAGCCCTGCTCGAGGGCTTTGAGTCTGACCAACAGTTTTTCCATACGGCCTAGTCAGCTATAGAAGTGAATGCAAAACATTAGCTTGATGTACAGAGGTTAAGTAACCTAAAACTTGTGTTGGAAATTCCCTGTTTTTCCCATAAATTACAAAGATTATATAGGGAAATACGACTGGTCAGTTTTGACCCATTTAACGAATTTTCCCGGACATGGCGAGTTTTTTGTGACACCCCCAGGCTTTCTCCTACCACCTCACAAAATTTCAAGGGGGGTCGCCAGAGGAAATTTTTTTCGTCATAGAGCTCATATAAAGAGAATTTCACTCGCGGTCACTTTTTAGCACTCGTCGAGGGCTTTAAGTGACACCGACAGTTTTCCCTAAAGGACAAGCCATTTACCTAAGAGCATGCAAAAAATTAGCCAGATGTAAAGAGGGTAAGTGCCCTAAAATCCGTTTTGAAATCACCCTCTGTTTTCCCCATAAAATACAAAGATTATATAGGGAAATACGACTGGTCAGTTTTGACCCATTTCCCGATTTTTGCCGGACATAGCGAGTTTTTTGTGACACCCCAAGGCGTTCTCCTACCACCTCACAAAATTTCAAGGGGGGGTCGTCGGAGGAATTTTTTTTTCGTAATAGAGCTCATAAAAAGAGCATTTCACTCGCGGTCACTTTTTAGCCCTCGTCGAGGGCTTTGAGTCAAACCGACAGTTTTCCCTAAAGGTCAAGCCATTGACCTAACCGTATGCAAAAAATTCGCAAGATATACCGAGTTTAAGTACCCTAAAGTCTGCGTTGAAATGACCCTATGTTTTCCCCATAAAATACAAAGATTATATAGGGAAATACAACTGGTCAGTTTTGACCCCTTTACGAAGTTTTCCCAGATATGCCGATTTTTTTGTGACACCCCCAGGCATTCTCATACCACCTCACAAAATTTCAAGGGGGGTCGTCGGAGGAAATTTTTTTTCGTAATATAGCTCATATAATGAGAATTTCACTCGCGGTCACTTTTTAGCACTCATCGAGGGCTTTGAGTCAAACCGACAGTTTTCCCTAAAGGTCAAGCCATTGACCTAAACGTATGCAAAAAATTAGCAAGATATACCGAGTTTAAGTACCCTAAAGTCTGCGTTAAAATGACCCTATGTTTTCCCCATAAAATACAAAGATTATATAGGGAAATACAACTGGTCAGTTTTGACCCCTTTACGAAGTTTTCCCAGATATGCCGATTTTTTTGTGACACCCCCAGGCATTCTCATACCACCTCACAAAATTTCAAGGGGGGTCGTCGGAGGAAATTTTTTTTCGTAATATAGCTCATATAATGAGAATTTCACTCGCGGTCACTTTTTAGCACTCATCGAGGGCTTTGAGTCAAACCGACAGTTTTCCCTAAAGGTCAAGCCATTGACCTAAACGTATGCAAAAAATTAGCAAGATATACCGAGTTTAAGTACCCTAAAGTCTGCGTTGAAATGACCCTATGTTTTCCCCATAAAATACAAAGATTATATAGGGAAATACGACTGGTCAGTTTTGACCCATTTCCCGATTTTTGCCGGACATAGCGAGTTTTTTGTGACACCCCAAGGCGTTCTCCTACCACCTCACAAAATTTCAAGGGGGGGTCGTCGGAGGAATTTTTTTTTCGTAATAGAGCTCATAAAAAGAGCATTTCACTCGCGGTCACTTTTTAGCCCTCGTCGAGGGCTTTGAGTCAAACCGACAGTTTTCCCTAAAGGTCAAGCCATTGACCTAACCGTATGCAAAAAATTCGCAAGATATACCGAGTTTAAGTACCCTAAAGTCTGCGTTGAAATGACCCTATGTTTTCCCCATAAAATACAAAGATTATATAGGGAAATACAACTGGTCAGTTTTGACCCCTTTACAAAGTTTTCCCAGATATGCCGATTTTTTTGTGACACCCCCAGGCATTCTCATACCACCTCACAAAATTTCAAGGGGGGTCGTCGGAGGAAATTTTTTTTCGTAATATAGCTCATATAATGAGAATTTCACTCGCGGTCACTTTTTAGCACTCATCGAGGGCTTTGAGTCAAACCGACAGTTTTCCCTAAAGGTCAAGCCATTGACCTAAACGTATGCAAAAAATTAGCAAGATATACCGAGTTTAAGTACCCTAAAGTCTGCGTTGAAATGACCCTATGTTTTCCCCATAAAATACAAAGATTATATAGGGAAATACAACTGGTCAGTTTTGACCCCTTTACGAAGTTTTCCCAGATATGCCGATTTTTTTGTGACACCCCCAGGCATTCTCATACCACCTCACAAAATTTCAAGGGGGGTCGTCGGAGGAAATTTTTTTTCGTAATATAGCTCATATAATGAGAATTTCACTCGCGGTCACTTTTTAGCACTCATCGAGGGCTTTGAGTCAAACCGACAGTTTTCCCTAAAGGTCAAGCCATTGACCTAAACGTATGCAAAAAATTAGCAAGATATACCGAGTTTAAGTACCCTAAAGTCTGCGTTGAAATGACCCTATGTTTTCCCCATAAAATACAAAGATTATATAGGGAAATACAACTGGTCAGTTTTGACCCCTTTACGAAGTTTTCCCAGATATGCCGATTTTTTTATGACACCCCCAGGCATTCTCATACCACCTCACAAAATTTCAAGGGGGGTCGTCGGAGGAAATTTTTTTTCGTAATATAGCTCATATAATGAGAATTTCACTCGCGGTCACTTTTTAGCACTCATCGAGGGCTTTGAGTCAAACCGACAGTTTTCCCTAAAGGTCAAGCCATTGACCTAAACGTATGCAAAAAATTAGCAAGATATACCGAGTTTAAGTACCCTAAAGTCTGCGTTGAAATGACCCTATGTTTTCCCCATAAAATACAAAGATTATATAGGGAAATACAACTGGTCAGTTTTGACCCCTTTACGAAGTTTTCCCAGATATGCCGATTTTTTTATGACACCCCCAGGCATTCTCATACCACCTCACAAAATTTCAAGGGGGGTCGTCGGAGGAAATTTTTTTTCGTAATATAGCTCATATAATGAGAATTTCACTCGCGGTCACTTTTTAGCACACATCGAGGGCTTTGAGTCAAACCGACAGTTTTCCCTAAAGGTCAAGCCATTGACCTAAACGTATGCAAAAAATTAGCAAGATATACCGAGTTTAAGTACCCTAAAGTCTGCGTTGAAATGACCCTATGTTTTCCCCATAAAATACAAAGATTATATAGGGAAATACAACTGGTCAGTTTTGACCCATTTTCCGATTTTTCCCAGACATGGCAAGTTTTTTTTGACACCCCCAGGCATTCTGCTACCACCTCACAAAATTTCAAGGGGGGTCGTCGGAGGAAAAATTTTTTCGTAATATAGCTCATATAATGAGAATTTCACTCGCGGTCACTTTTTAGCCCTCGTCGAGGGCTTTGAGTCAAACTGACAGTTTTCCCTAAAGGTCAAACCATTTACCTAAGAGCGTGCAAAAAATTAGCCAGATGTAAAGAGGGTAAGTGCCCTAAAATCCGTTTTGAAATGACCCTCTGTTTTCCCCATAAAATACAAAGATTATATAGGGAAATACGACTGGTCAGTTTTGACCCATTTCCCGATTTTTCCCAGACATGGCAAGTTTTTTATGACACCCCCAGGCATTCTCTTACCACCTCACAAAATTTCAAGAGGGGTCGTCGGAGGAATTTTTTTTTCGTAATATAGCTCATATAATGAGAATTTCACTCGCGGTCACTTTTTAGCCCTCGTCGAGGGCTTTGAGTCAAACCGACAGTTTTCCCTAAAGTTCAAGCCATTGTCCTAAACGTATGCAAAAAATTAGCAAGATATACCGAGTTTAAGTACCCTAAAGTCTGCGTTGAAATGACCCTCTGTTTTCCCCATAAAAGACAAAGATTATATAGGGAAATACGACTGGTCAGTTTTGACCCATTTCCCGATTTTTGCCGGACATAGCGAGTTTTTTGTGACACCCCAAGGCGTTCTCCTACCACCTCACAAAATTTCAAGGGGGGGTCGTCGGAGGAATTTTTTTTTCGTAATAGAGCTCATAAAAAGAGCATTTCACTCGCGGTCACTTTTTAGCCCTCGTCGAGGGCTTTGAGTCAAACCGACAGTTTTCCCTAAAGGTCAAGCCATTGACCTAACCGTATGCAAAAAATTCGCAAGATATACCGAGTTTAAGTACCCTAAAGTCTGCGTTGAAATGACCCTATGTTTTCCCCATAAAATACAAAGATTATATAGGGAAATACAACTGGTCAGTTTTGACCCCTTTACAAAGTTTTCCCAGATATGCCGATTTTTTTGTGACACCCCCAGGCATTCTCATACCACCTCACAAAATTTCAAGGGGGGTCGTCGGAGGAAATTTTTTTTCGTAATATAGCTCATATAATGAGAATTTCACTCGCGGTCACTTTTTAGCACTCATCGAGGGCTTTGAGTCAAACCGACAGTTTTCCCTAAAGGTCAAGCCATTGACCTAAACGTATGCAAAAAATTAGCAAGATATACCGAGTTTAAGTACCCTAAAGTCTGCGTTGAAATGACCCTATGTTTTCCCCATAAAATACAAAGATTATATAGGGAAATACAACTGGTCAGTTTTGACCCCTTTACGAAGTTTTCCCAGATATGCCGATTTTTTTGTGACACCCCCAGGCATTCTCATACCACCTCACAAAATTTCAAGGGGGGTCGTCGGAGGAAATTTTTTTTCGTAATATAGCTCATATAATGAGAATTTCACTCGCGGTCACTTTTTAGCACTCATCGAGGGCTTTGAGTCAAACCGACAGTTTTCCCTAAAGGTCAAGCCATTGACCTAAACGTATGCAAAAAATTAGCAAGATATACCGAGTTTAAGTACCCTAAAGTCTGCGTTGAAATGACCCTATGTTTTCCCCATAAAATACAAAGATTATATAGGGAAATACAACTGGTCAGTTTTGACCCCTTTACGAAGTTTTCCCAGATATGCCGATTTTTTTATGACACCCCCAGGCATTCTCATACCACCTCACAAAATTTCAAGGGGGGTCGTCGGAGGAAATTTTTTTTCGTAATATAGCTCATATAATGAGAATTTCACTCGCGGTCACTTTTTAGCACTCATCGAGGGCTTTGAGTCAAACCGACAGTTTTCCCTAAAGGTCAAGCCATTGACCTAAACGTATGCAAAAAATTAGCAAGATATACCGAGTTTAAGTACCCTAAAGTCTGCGTTGAAATGACCCTATGTTTTCCCCATAAAATACAAAGATTATATAGGGAAATACAACTGGTCAGTTTTGACCCCTTTACGAAGTTTTCCCAGATATGCCGATTTTTTTATGACACCCCCAGGCATTCTCATACCACCTCACAAAATTTCAAGGGGGGTCGTCGGAGGAAATTTTTTTTCGTAATATAGCTCATATAATGAGAATTTCACTCGCGGTCACTTTTTAGCACACATCGAGGGCTTTGAGTCAAACCGACAGTTTTCCCTAAAGGTCAAGCCATTGACCTAAACGTATGCAAAAAATTAGCAAGATATACCGAGTTTAAGTACCCTAAAGTCTGCGTTGAAATGACCCTATGTTTTCCCCATAAAATACAAAGATTATATAGGGAAATACAACTGGTCAGTTTTGACCCATTTTCCGATTTTTCCCAGACATGGCAAGTTTTTTTTGACACCCCCAGGCATTCTGCTACCACCTCACAAAATTTCAAGGGGGGTCGTCGGAGGAAAAATTTTTTCGTAATATAGCTCATATAATGAGAATTTCACTCGCGGTCACTTTTTAGCCCTCGTCGAGGGCTTTGAGTCAAACTGACAGTTTTCCCTAAAGGTCAAACCATTTACCTAAGAGCGTGCAAAAAATTAGCCAGATGTAAAGAGGGTAAGTGCCCTAAAATCCGTTTTGAAATGACCCTCTGTTTTCCCCATAAAATACAAAGATTATATAGGGAAATACGACTGGTCAGTTTTGACCCATTTCCCGATTTTTCCCAGACATGGCAAGTTTTTTATGACACCCCCAGGCATTCTCTTACCACCTCACAAAATTTCAAGAGGGGTCGTCGGAGGAATTTTTTTTTCGTAATATAGCTCATATAATGAGAATTTCACTCGCGGTCACTTTTTAGCCCTCGTCGAGGGCTTTGAGTCAAACCGACAGTTTTCCCTAAAGTTCAAGCCATTGTCCTAAACGTATGCAAAAAATTAGCAAGATATACCGAGTTTAAGTACCCTAAAGTCTGCGTTGAAATGACCCTCTGTTTTCCCCATAAAAGACAAAGATTATATAGGGAAATACGACTGGTCAGTTTTGACCCATTTCACGATTTTTCCCAGACATAGCAAGTTTTTTTTTGACACCCCCAGGCATTCTGCTACCACCTCACAAAATTTCAAGGGGGGTCGTCGGAGGAAATTTTTTTTCGTAATATAGCTCATATAATGAGAATTTCACTCGCGGTCACTTTTTAGCCCTCGTCGAGGGCTTTGAGTCAAATCGACAGTTTTCCCTAAAGTTCAAGCCATTTACCTAAACGTATGCAAAAAATTCGCAAGATATACCGAGTTTAAGTACCCTAAAGTCTGCGTTGAAATGACCCTATGTTTTCCCCATAAAATACAAAGATTATATTGGGAAATACAACTGGTCAGTTTTGACCCCTTTACGAAGTTTTCCTAGATATGCCGAGTTTTTTGTGACACCCCCAGGCATTCTCCTACCACCTCACAAAATTTCAAGGGGGTCGTCGGAGGAAATTTTTTTTCGTAATATAGCTCATATAATGAGAATTTCACTCGCGGTCATTTTTTAGCCCTCGTCGAGGGCTTTGAGTCAAATCGACAGTTTTTCCTAAAGGTCAAGCCATTGTCCTAAACGTATGCAAAAAATTAGCCAGATATACTGGGTTTGAGTACCCTAAAGTCTGCGTTGAAATGACACTCTGTTTTCCCCATAAAATACAAAGATTATATAGGGACTGGTCAGTTTTGACCCATTTCCCGATTTTTCCCAAACATGGCAAGTTTTTTTTGACACCCCCAGGCATTCTGCTACCACCTCACAAAATTTCAAGGGGGGTCGTCGGAGGAAATTTTTTTCGTAATATAGCCCATATAAGGCGCCGGTCAGTCGAGGTCAGTTTTGACCCCCTCTCTGTGGACTTTTCGGCAAACCGTCACCGACCCTCGTATTCTATCGCCCCAAGGCACCATCGTGCCAAATTTGACGCGCCTGCGGCGCCGGGAAGTGCCCTATCGGGCACCTGACCACTTTGCTTTATATATATATATATATATATATATATATATATATATATATATATATATATATATATATATATATATATATATATATATATATATATATGCATGCGTGTGTGTGTGTTTCTGTGTGATATTTTGAAATAAAATCGGGGGCCCTGACTGAAGCCCTATCAGCCCCCCCCCCCCTTAGTCCGCCACTGTGCTTGGTCTATCTCCCTACACACGCGCTGTGTTAAAATGATGGTGATTGACTAACCTCTAAGCTCTCTTTAACACTTTCAGTGATCAATCACAAATGTCGGCCCGTCTTTGTGTCTAATTGTTTTAACGCGTGGTTTACGTGCGCCATGTTTAATGACGTCAGCGAACCGTTAAAACTGCACGCGCGCGAATTAGATGAGTACACTGATGTAACTTTGGTGCGTCCTTGTGTAGGGTGTGACCTACTTGCACTCACAAAATTTGTGTTACTTTATGTTGAACTGATCTCCGTGGTCGATAAATCCTCCCCCCCCCCCCCACCACCCCCACCACTGACCCCATTTATGACGTGTTTTCATCTCATCAGCTACAGCTCTATAGACACATCTCAAGGACTGCACTACTCCACATTCAGCTCAGAGAAAATTTTACGATTTTTTTTTTTCCAAATATCCAATAAAGATATTTGAAGACATAGAAGTACCGTCGCTATCAAGATTTAGGAATCCGATCTGCCTATGGTATTACCGTCTTGTACTTATTCCAGTTTTGGAATACTTTTCCCATAATATTATCGTCTTGCACCTATTCCAATGTTGGAATAATTTTCCCATAATATTATCGTCTTGCACCTATTCCAATGTTGGAATAATTTTCCCATAATATTACACTATTGTACCTATTCCAATGTTGGAATAATTTTCCCATGATAGTATCGTCTTCTACATATTCAAATGTTGGAATAATTTTCCCATAATATTACACTCTTGTACCTATTCTAATGTTGGAATAATTTTCCCATGATAGTATCGTCTTGTACCTATTCCAATGTTGGAATAATTTTCCCGTGATAGTATCGTCTTGTACCTATTCCAATGTTGGAATAACTATCCATAATATTACCGTCTGGTAACTATTCCAATGTTGGAATAATTTTCCCATGATAGTACCGTCTTGCACCTATTCCAATGTTGGTACACTTTACCCTTACTCACTTCTTAATGAAAATGTGTCTATTTAAATTTGTCTACACTGTATGTAGGTTTGTCAACAGACAAGATTGAACTAATTAACATTGAATGTGTGTAGGTTTGTCTATAGACAAGATTGAACTCATTAACATTAAATGTATGTAGGTTTGTCTATAGACAAGATTGAACTCATTAACATTGAATTATGTAGGTTTGTCTATAGACAAGATTGAACTCATTAACATTGAATTATGTAGGTTTGTCTATAGACAAGATTGAACTCATTAACATTGAATTATGTAGGTTTGTCTATAGACAAGATTGAACTCATTAACATTGAATTATGTAGGTTTGTCTATAGACAAGATTGAACTCATTAACGTTAAATGTATGTAGCTTTGTCTAGAGACATTATTGAACTAATTAACGTCAAATGAAAATCGGCAAAGTAACATTCCAACATAGAATGACCATTGTACAGTTATCATTAGTCTCCGCGTTTTAAATTACTTTAAAAGAAAAACTTCATTCACATGAAGTTGTTTCTTCAGTTATCTTTAAATAAAATACAAATCTCTAATGCTCCTAAAGTGCGATGCAGACTATCTAACAATCGGTCTTACATAAATCCAAACAAATCCATTAATCGGGTTAAATTTGGGCTTATTTCATAACAAGACATCGCTTCAACCAGGCCAATGTCAAAACCACGTGACAACCATCTTACTCCTCACCCCATGCGCTCAGTGGGCGTCGCCTAATTAGCCAATCACATTAGCCTACGCATTGTTTTTCCACTGCCCTTATTACGAAATGACATTTCGCGGCGGTGGGGCCTCAGCGAAATATCGCGCTGGCGAACAAGTTCAAAATAAACCCTCGCCGTCAGCCATTCCGTCAAACTAACCAAAGCAAACACGACCAGCCCGTGTACAACTGATCTATCCCCTCGTTAAAACCACGCCAAAGTTACACCACTTGTGTTCCGGATCTTAACTCTCCAGACAAGGAGCCGTAAAAGACCGAAAATACAATAATTTTTATCTGCTTCTATTCAGGGATAGTTATACCCCCGAGATAATGACCCCCCCCCCCACCCCCACCGCTCCTACCCCGCCCATCCCCGGGTGGAAAAAAAATACTTTCCCCTGCAGTATAATCCCCGCCCACGCTAGCTAGCTTTAAAAGTTTGTATCACTTCAAAACAAAAGATTAATATTTCCAATGGGCAATCACTCTCGCTAGATTGATCGTCCCTCGCTTGGATTTATTCCCTTAGTTCAAAAACGTCATTCCCGTCTTGCTGGGGTACTGTGGTACTGTTTGACCCCCACCCACTCAGGTCCAACCCCCCCCCCCCCCCCCCCCACCCCCGGGCTGAAATTTTGACGAAACTCCTACAATAGGTTACAGAAAGGAGCGGTCAGACACGTATCAAAGCGTAAGTGGGCGTGTCCCAAAACTCAACTTTATACCTTTAGGTTTAAGTTTATGTTTAGGTTTAGTTCAGGTCAAGAGTATGTGTAGATAGAGGAAATGGTTAGTTAAGAATCGGCGTCAAATAATTGCTGATAATGCCTTTTATGGGGCGGAGTGGTCTAGCGGTAGAGAGCTAACCCTTAAGTCTCGAGTTCGAATCCTGGTTCAAGTTAGTAGACCGTCCCTGAGTCAACCCCGTTCTGATGGGTACCTAACTCACGTTAAGGAAAGTAAAGGCGGCTGGACATAGTGCTGACCCCACTATCCCTTTATATGCCGAGGTCACAGAAACAAGTGAACTCTACTTCACTTGCCTCGTAGACCGTCACGTTTGAAAGGGAACTTTACTTATACTGTCTTATAGAAAGCTGAAAAAAAACTTTATGGTGTATATTACTAGGAGAAAATTTTCTTCTCTTTTTTTCCTTACCGCACACTCTCTAATAAAATAATCGCTAATCTTCAGACACCACTGACACCGCTGACACCACTGACATTATAGTGTGACATGTCAACTGACAGCATGTCATGTCATGTCAAGTGACAATCCACAGTGCCATATCAATTTAGAATTGACAGTGCATAATGCCCACGTAGCCCTAACCATTACCTTTACATTCACAGTCTAAATTACAAGCTAACCTTTAGGCCTAAAACATACAGTGGTAACCCTCAAATCTAAATAACCAACTCACTTTCATACGTAATTTTTTTTAAACCTATCCCTTACAAATTCACTAATCAGATAATCCCCACCTTCACAAATTCACTAATCAGATAATCCCTACTTTCAACCCTACCCATCACATGATAAATTACTAACCAATCTCCACCAACAAAATCTGTAACCCTAACCCTAATCCATTTGATGGGAGACGTGTGTTTGTAGTTACCGTACGGGAGGGGGGGGGGGGGGGGGGGGGGGTGGGCTTGTTTAATTAAACACGCGCTGATGGGGTTGAAAGTCCCAGACGGGAGGGGTGGGGAGGGGAAATCCACGTAGGGTGTGGCGGTGTCAATTAGTGCAGTACTGTTACGAGGCTTAGTCTTTAAGACTTCAATAATTAACACGTTTTTTTTAAATAATAATTAACTTAAAAATATAATTTTAAACCGTTGAAAGTTGTATCACATTTGTACTTGACGACGTACAAAGGGCGAGCAAGTCACGTGCACACTCCTGACATGCACGTGAGGGTGTGTGAGTATAATTGAAATGGTGCGTTTTGGGTTGGTGGAAGATTAAGTTCAGCACTCTTTGGTACGTTTTATTAACTTGAGCTTAAGTTCGGTGTTCATGGCCCGTTTTATTAGCTCGGTACAGAATGAGTTAATGACGAATTTGGTGCCCCTGCATGTAGGTCTACGAGTGGAGTGCACTCACGAGAGGGCTACTTTGTGGATATGAGCTTAGAGTACTCACGTAGGAACCACTATTGCCACAATATACCATGTTAAAAACACATCAAAACCACCTCTTATCCACCTCTTAACGACCTCTTTAATACCTCTTAACGACCTCTTAACGACCTCTTAACGACCTCTTTACCACCTCTTAACCACCTCTTAACCACCTCTTTACCACCTCTTTACCACCTCTTAACCACCTCTTAATCACCTCTTAACGACCTCTTAACGACCTCTTAACCACCTCTTAACCACCTCTTTACCACCTCTTAACCACCTCTTAACCACCTTTTAACCACCTTTTAACCACCTCTTAGCCACCTCTTAACCACCTCTTTAACCACCTCTTAACCACCTCTTAACCACCTCTAACCCACCTCTAAACCAACATAACTACAATAAACGGTAGAGCGCTAGATTGCTAACCTTAAAGTCTCGAGTTAGAATCCGGGTTCAAGTCAGTCCCTGAGTCCACCCAGCTCTGATGGGTACCTAACACGCGTTAGGGAAAGTAAACAAAGACGGCTGTGAATAGTGCTGACCACACTATCTCTGTCCCATGTGTCTTGGGCACGAACGGTAGCAGAGGATGAACGAATATAAACCACCATATTTACCACTAAATGCTTACCACTGGTTCCGAATTAGCACCAGCATCTCACCAGGTTTCGAACTCCTATCCTCTACTCGACGTCACTTCCTATGGTCGGTATGACATTGAATGACCTTGATCCTGATAATGAAGGTCGTCAGCCAGAGGAAGTTTTTAAAATACGTGATGTGGGTGGGGTGTGTTGGGTGTTGGCGTGGTGTTGTGTGGTAGTGGTGGCGTGGTGGCCGAGATGTAGCGCACACAAGTGCTTAACCGAAGGTCTCGAGATTTTCTTCTCGGGCTGGGTTTTATGTGAACCCTTGTCTCTCCTTAGGAAAACTAAAGGCGGCTGGACGAATCGCTGCATAGAAAGAAGTCACTGAAACAGGCAAACTCTACTCCACCATTCCTAACGACCATCCACGAAAACACACAAATCTTCTGTATGAAATGAGAAACCCCAGAAATAGGAAACTGTGTCAGTGGGTCAGTTGAGAATGACGTAAACATGACCCAACATGGCGGACATTGTGGGGTGTAACCTGTACCGCCTAAACAGGAAATGCCGAATTTACAATTTTTTTTTAAATAAAAATTATCAGGCATTAAAGTTTTAATGTTTTAAAACGTAATTTGATGTTACAACAAAGGCAGTACATTTTTTTTATAATCTTGTATTTAATAAAAATTTAAATTTAATTAATTATAGCAATACTCGTTGGGGTTTTTAAAAAAATATTTTCACCATATCGATGCCGAATGTTGAAGGAGATTTGATTTAACGAACGTCTCCGACCTTGACCTTTAGAACCACGAGCCCTGTCTGTGCCAGGGTGAGTTGTCTGCCGCTGTCCGCGGACTGAAAACCGGTCGTGACGTCATATCGACCAACATGCGGTAGTGACGTCATACCGACCAACATACGGTAGTGATGTCATACCGACCCACGCGCTATAGTGACGTCATACCTACCAACACTATGTAGTACTAGCAGTTTAAAAACAAAAACCAACACATGCACCGGATGTTTACACAAAGCACTAATCTGCACCTCGGTGGTAAAATGGGGGGGGGGGGGGGGGAGGGAGGGGGAGCCGTGAACCAATTCCAGCAGTACAAAAATGTTATTCTGTCGATTCAGCATAGAAACCCTACTAATTGGGCTAATCACGACCACAATTTTTTTATACCGCTAGGCTAAAGGTGTTTAACTTGAACGTGTTCTGACCAATCCTGCGCCGTTATCTTAATGACGTCACAAAACCCACGTGGTGCAGTACCCGGCTGCCTTGTGAACTAAAGGTGCGCGCATCATCAAGTTTTGACTACCGATTTCCGGTGAGTGGGGATGGTAGTAATTAGGTCACAGACGCAACATGGCGGGGCGTTTCAGCACAATTTCTTCTTTCCTCGTCACAGACAGAACGACAGACAGAACTACAGACAGAACGACAGACAGAGCTACAGACAGAACTACAGACAGAACTACAGACAGAACTACAGACAGAGCTACAGACAGAACTACAGACAGAACTACAGACAGAACTACAGACAGAACTACAGACAGAACTACAGACAGAACTACAGACAGAACTACAGACAGAACTACAGACAGAACTACAGACAGAACTACAGACAGAACTATCAGTTTCTCGACTCACTGCACTCGTTAAGTGGCACATGATTAGAAATTAGCGGGGTGGGAGGGTGAGTTGCACTGGTGAGATTTTATTTTTGGTACTTGGGGTAGATGACGTCATGTCTACAGAAATCGCAATCGGGATGTTAGACACAATTGCTTGACTCTGCTTCACCTGGTTTTTCTGTATAAGAGGGTCGATGTATTTAGTTCGAAGTGAATACAGTTAAAATGTATGTATTGATAAGACTTATCACAAAATAAGCATATATCTATTTGGTAAATTATCTAGATTGGAAGGGGGGGGGAATGGTAAAGTGAGGGTATGGTAAAAAAAGGATGGGGGACAGGCCCCCATAGACGCGTATGACGTATATTGTACTTTTGACGTATATCTAGGTATGATACACTGTTTAGTATGACGTATTTCAATGATGTGCTTCTTGATGTAATTATGACGTATTTCAAGGTACGACATCACGTTATTCTGATCAAATGACATCAGGTTATTCTGATCAAATGACATCGGGTTATACTGATCAAATGACATCAAGTTATTCTGATCAAATGACATCAAGGTTTGTAGATCAAATGACATCACTTTATTATGATCAAATCACATCAAATTATTTTGATGACATAAATTTTTTCTGATCAAATGACATCAAATTATTCTGATTAAATGACATCAAGTTATTCTGATAAAATGACATCAAGTTTTGTAGAACAAATCACATCACTTTATTCTGATCAAATGACATCAAATTATTTTGATGACATCAATTTTTTCTGATCAAATGACATCAAATTATTCTGATCAAATGACATCAAATTATTCTGATCAAATGACATCAAGTAATTCTGATCAAATGACATCAAGTTTTGTACATCAAATGACATCAAGTTATTCTGATCAAATGACATCAAGTTATTCTGATCAAATGACATCAAGTTTTGTACATCAAATGACATCAATTTATTCTGATAAAATGACATCAAGTTATTCTGATCAAATGACATCAAGTTTTGTACATCAAATGACATCAATTTATTCTGATCAAATGACATCAAGTTATTCTGATCAAATGACATCAAGCTATTCTGATCAAATGACATCAAGCTATTCTGATCAAATGACATCAAGCTATTCTGATCAAATGACATCAAGTTATTCTGATCAAATGACATCAAGTTATTCTGATCAAATGACATCAAGTTATTCTGATCACATCCCTGGTGCTCAACCCACACGTAACACGATCCCCCACCCCTGGTAAGACCAGCTGCGAGTTCAAATAGCCAGCAATTTGATTTCATGTCGTCAACCTGTTTGACCGCTGGGGGGTGGGGTAGGGGGGGGACGTGAAATATGTGCTCAGCATATGCCCTCTATTATCAATCTTAACCCACCCACACAATAATTAGAATCCTCAAAATATGACTCGTGTGTTGTTTAAAAAAAATTTGAAAGTCAGGTTTTTAAGGTTGGGAAATTGCTATTGGAGAGGGCGGGGGGGGGGGGCGGAGGGGGGGGGGTAACCGCATAATACCGCAAAACTGTTGAAACTTTGAGACGAATCTCTAAATGTAGTGATTTAGTATAGCCAGTGCAGTTAAAGATGGGGTAAGTGGGGTGGGGGAGGGTGATGGGGGGTATAGCCGAAATGAACAAAAGGTCAAGGGTCATCTGGCTCTATAAATCGTTCCAAAGATAAAACGTGCTGGTTGGTTTGGTCAGCCACAAATATGTGGACGAAAGCGATTGCGAAATCAGCAATGTTCTATTTCGACGAATGATTTTTTTTTTAAATAGCCGAACTACCAGTCCCATCTGGTGTTTTGACAATATCGGCATGACGTCACCAGTTCCCAGAAAAGTTCTGACGTGGATGATGACGTCTCTAAAGTCTGGTGATGATGACGTATGTGGAAGTGCGGGCCGATGATAATGACGTGTGTAAAGTTAGGGTCACAAATGGAGACGTGTGCCAATCGCCGTGAAACTTTGGGGAGTAGATTAGAACACCTCTGGGGAGGTTTCTGCAAAAAAAATCTTTTTTTTTTATTTCACTAGGGCGGCGCCCCTGAAGGGTGCGATTATTCTCTATATACGGTGTATTAAAAAAAACCCAGTCGGGTGTGGTTTAACAACGTTCATCCGATTGCCATGAAACTTTGGGAAGTTGATAAGAATACTCCCGAGAAGGTTTCTGCGGGACAAAAAAAATTCTTATTGGCGTCGCCTGGGAGGGTGTGATTTGTGTCAATACACGGTTAGGCACCCATAGTTCTAGAGCGGCTAATCTTAGCACTTGGTATCAGTAAATCGGGTGTCCTGCATAGCGGGTAAGGAGCACTACTATATTCAGCGTTAAAATTTCAATCGGCGCAGCCTCCGCGCCCCGGCTATTGCGTGCCCCGAAACGCCTCGTGCTCCATGTGAGCACTATGGCGCCTACATTCGTTTAAAAAAATTATCATTGACTATATCGAATTAGGCGCTTCCTCCGGCGCCCTTTCAGGGTGCGATTAGGCGTCCTAAGCTTTCCCGTTAGCGCAATGGCGTCTACGATCTTTTTAATTAGTGCGATAGACTATGCTTATGATGGGGTTTTAGAGTCTTTCATTAAACATAACCTGGCGGCACACTGTCAGGGTGCGTTTTGGTGCCCTGTGCTATCATGTGAGCACTATGGCGCCTACGTTAGTTTTAAGGAGCACCCAACATATTGACAAGGCGGTACACAAAATTCGATGATTAAAACTAGCCAGGGGCCGTACGCTGCGCCTTAGCGGTAGCGTAATCGGGGGCTCACGAGAGTTCACCTCTACGCCCCAGACATTTGGGGGGTGAGTGATTAACGGTGATATTACGGTGAATGATTAAAGTACACTTGGGGCGGTAGTGCCTCATTGTTTACATTTAAATAACTCAGTTTTAGGGGGAAAAAGGTCATGCGTCTAAAAATATAAGATTGGTAACGCAGTGATGAAACCCTCCGAATATATTTCGTCAGACTTTATTCTAACCCCGCGGCAACGCACGGGGACGGGCACGCTAGTATATAATAAATATAGTAACAGGAAAACATATTTAGCCACCCAATGTTGCCAGCCGCAAACTTACTTAGCCAAAAAGAATTTTAATGTAAATATAATCTCCGACGCGCCTCTCCATTAAGATAAAGAATTAAATTTCAATTTAAAGATCACCTTTGACCTTTGAACTCAAATTTTCTAAACCCTGTTTACAACAAAACGACCTCCCAAACACCCCTAGGGGAAAACAACATGCCGTAATGGATCTAAATATAAAAATCGGGAAATCAATATTGATAAATGTGTTATTAATAGATTTACCGACCCCGCCTTCATCCTCTATGTCAGGGTGGCGTTGGGCTCCATGCGTTCTAAAAATAGAACACTCCAAAAACACATTCGGTTTAAATTTATTCAGTCTTTACATGCACGTTTGGTGGAAGGGGAGGGGGGGTGGTAAGGATGTTGACGAGGGTCAAAAAGGGGTTAATTAATTCAATAGATCACTTAACTTTACACCCTTGTTTTACTTAACCTAATTCCTGAGCCACTTCTCAGTCTTAACCCAGTCAGTTGTTTTCTACCTACCTCCGTCCTCCCCCCCCCCCCCCCCGATAACATTCTCCCCTCTCTATCCGAACAAACTACACCCGACCCCTATTAACTCGTTTTCCACCCCCCCCCCCTCCCCGACCTCTAACATCCCCGTCTTCGCCCCACCCCCCACCCCTTAAAACAATTTTTTGTCCCCCCAACCGACCCCTATCAACCCATCCTCCCCCTGCCCCCCCCCCCCACCGCGACCCCTAACAACCCCTCCTCCCTCCACTCAAAGCAATTTCCGGTGTCCCCCCCCCCACCCCCCCCCCCCCGACCCCTAACAACCGCCGTCCTCCTCGACTCCGGGCATTCCTCCCCCCCCCCACCCCATCCCCATTCTATCCAGCCACAGAAATATCTACACCAGTCAATAAAAATCTATTTTCATCTGGCCTATATATATATACATATATACATATATCTATATATATAGATAGATGTCCGGATGACTCACCCATTCCGCCATGGTTAGCCGCAGTTTTATGTAACTTTTCATCAAGGGAAACTTAAGGGCCTTTTACACACACTCGAGAGTTGCTGTCCCTTCTTTTAAGGGTTATTCACACGGACTACACTTTCGAATGTAATAGTTTCTTTACTTCATAATTGTTCAATAATAATTGTTTCTAAAACATACTGTTGATTAAATTTATAATTAGCTGTTTTCGTAAATAAATTCAATATAAACAAAAAATGTTAAAAATAATAGACCAATTAATTTTTAAATTCACTTTTATAAAAATTTCCTCTCAAAATAATTAACGATTTGATGATGTTTTATGAGGGCGAATTCTGAACTTATATTAAACTTCAGTTATCTTTTAGCAGTCTTTTCCATTTCGTTGAGCCAATAATGAAAAAATATTTTTCAAATTATGGACTGATAGTCGAGAACACCTCTCCCCCACAAATATACACACACAAACAAACAAAATCAGTTTATTGAAGGCAATATTTTAAAAATCATGACTCTTGAAGACGAGCAGTGTTTTTTCCAGACCCTTTTTTCGAGGGGATGGGGAACTTGATAGATATTTTCGAGAGGCGGGGTGGACTACATTTTCCGAGGTGGGGGGGGGGTGGACACTGGTAAAAGTGTATGATTTCTATGTAAATGCCATCTCGTTCCGCTGGGGGGGGGGGAGAATATACTTTCTGCGGGGAGCGGAAAAACTCTGCAAGCAGATTACCTATACAGTAAATATGGACACGATAACTGCAGTCATCCAAGAATGACATTAGTCACTGACGAGGGGCCTTCATTCAAAGTTTTCAGTCAAGTATAAAATGACTTTAGCCATGGACATGACATTATGCAGTGATGAATCAATTGACGTCGTTTGCATGATAAGTAAGATGACTGCAGTAGCGTAGCGAGGGGGGGGGCGGGGGGCGACATATGTCCCCGGGCGCCGACCTTAGGGGGCGCCAAAATGGGTTGGAAAAATACATTGAAAGGTTGAGGGGGGTGCAAATCAAAAGTTTGAGGGGGGGGTGCAAATCGAAATCTTGAGGGGGGGTGCAAATCGAAATCTTGAGGGGGGGGTGCAAATCGAAATCTTTAGGGGGGGGGGTGCAAATCGAAAAGTTTGTCCCCGTGCGCCGGGAAGGGTCGCTACGCCTCTGGATGACTGTATTCAGTCGTAGGAGAGATGACTTCAGTCGTGGAAGAGTAGAAT
Source organism: Physella acuta (assembly GCF_028476545.2). Classification (NCBI taxonomy): domain Eukaryota; kingdom Metazoa; phylum Mollusca; class Gastropoda; family Physidae; genus Physella; species Physella acuta. Next base: position 198,238 of record NW_026732373.1, on the reverse strand, counting down.
GACTTATTCATTCTTGAATAAGATGACGGTATTAAGTCGAGAACAAAATAGATTATCAAATAGCTATCAACTTTAAAACATAGACTCTTAGTCTAGACGATAATATTAAAACCGACGGCTCCATTTCGATTCGTTTTATTTCCATTTAACTCTATTTGAGTCTCATTTTTAAATAAATCTAATTAAACTTATTTCCCCAACATCTCGTTTTTTTTTTTAATCTTCAAATCTATCGACTTTAATCTCCCACCCACTTTATCGTCTGATGCGAGGTTGAGGAACGAAAGTTACGTCCCTTACCACACTTCTGCTGGACCAAACGGCACGTTTACAGCTAAATACAGTTATTCCCCACCCCCACCCCTATAAAGTAGGACAAGTTCCCTCTATATTTTACCCACAGACATTAAAAACTCGGACCGCAATAGCCATATTTTTTAAGGAACTATTTTACATTTCTTCTTTTTTTCGACTTCCGATTAGCAAAGCGGAGTTATTTTTATCTTCCACGACCGATAATCATGATAGTCCTTATTTCGCCCAACGTTGACGGAAATATACACACCGGTAATCCCGAGATTGCTTATTTCGTCTAACATTGACGGAAATATATACCCACTAGTTTTCCTGACTGTGCTTATCTCGTCTACCATTTTGACGGAAATAAGCATTACCGGTAGTCTTGTTAATTGGGATATTGATAGGTTCAAATCAAGTCGTTGACACATACTTGCTTGAAACATCAGACGCTTTGGTTGTCCATTCAGGAGATTTGGCGCGTACATTATCACTCTCATTTTGTTGTTTGTTTTCTTTTTTCTAAAGGGGAAGTCACTTCTTTCTTCACGGAGTTATCTGAATTAGTTTCGTTTTTTACTTTCTCGTATATACGAAGTATAGAGAAAGTCTTGTAATGGTGCAAAAAAAAAATCGAGATATTTACTAATCTCGACGTTTTACACCTCAGTGATACGGAAAAACATAATTCGTATGTCTGTGTGTCTGTCGGTGTGTAAACACGATAACTTGAGTACCGTTACAGCTAGGTTGATGAAATTTCATATATAAGTATTTTATCGAAATCGTAGATCCTGATCAACTTTTGAGGGATTTCCGATAACCGGAAGTGGTACTTTTTCTACTTTGAATTTTTCAAAAGCCTATAACTTGAGTACTATTTCAGATAGATAAATGAAATTTCACAAGTAAGTAACAGATCTAATTCTCTACCTTCTGTCAAATTTGGAGTAATTTCCGTTGACCGGAAGTACTAATTTACACATGTAAATTTATAAAGTACTAATAATATTGCGCACTATTATGCACATTTTGTTTTGGCGTTCGATTGGTGCGCAATTCTTTTTCTATGAGATTCTATTCTATTTTTAAAAATTTAAGTAATTAAAAATCATGTCTATAATTCCAAGTTATATAAGAATATGCGAGAAACTTTAGGGGAGATCACTCCCGGTTTATTTAAACTAGAATTCTCAAATAAATGATCAAAAACATTACGGCACTTACCGAATAATCAAGTCGATCTTTAATAGGTAGGAAAAGTCTATGTAATCATACTAAATTTTTGAAAAAATCTTTTTAAAAATATGGCAAACGATAAAATTATAGTTACATTTGTAAAAATTAAAACCGTTTGGGAACCATCGATTACACTCATTTTTATATTTTTGTACCGAATATAAGCCGTTGAAAAGCCGTTTAGAATTATGGTATCAATTCATATATTTTCAAAAACTGCCCTCAACCTTTTCTTGAAGTCTACCGGAATGGCCAGGGAGAGTAAAACAATAAAAGAAGTCAGAACAATTATTCTCAATTATAAAAATACTCAATAGTGATCTATGGTGTATAGCGTAGTATTGTATTTATATTAAATAATATAACATCCCCAATCACCACAACACCCTAACTCTATAAATCCAAATTAAAAATAAAAATGTTAGTAATTATTTCTTTGACTATTATTCCTAGCCTTAATGAAACCGGAAGTAATTTTGAACTTATTACACAAATGTTATAAAATATTCAATTTGGTTGAAGAATTTGCCTTCTGGTAACAAACATTTGGAACCTTTTGGAATCAACTTTTCCTGTCTATTGTGCAGATTAATATTTCTTGATACCACTTTTAAATTAACCCTCTTCGACCCGAAGAAGAGATTCGGTCTAATTCTTTGACCACGGCGTATTGAGTTACTGTATGTTCACCATTATTCAGAGCCGCTTTTATATTTACAGACTTGAGCCGGGTACCCATTAGCGCTGAGTGGACTCAGGCATACATAATTAACTTAATGTATGAGATCTGTGTTGCAGACAAACAAATCACATATTAGTTATGTGGTCTGTCAAAAATGCGACGGTATTGTAATAAATTACTCTACACATTGTACTCATTATATTTCGCAGTTTAGCAGTTTATATCATTTTTATTCAATGCCAGTATGTAGGTTCCCGAAATTCATTTTTCTAATGCATGTTCCGTTGGTCTGGTTGAACTTCCGCTCGGAGGTTAAGGTCACGGCCTTCAACATCGACCTTGTTTGACGTGTAATTCTGTAAATAAACATCGACGCAACATAAACAAAAAATGTGTCGTAATCGCTTTTATTTATTTCATAAAAGATCACCTCTTTATCGAATATGTCCGCCCACTCCAATCTTCACCCCTCCCCCACCCCCTTGTCCCCACCCCCACCGGCCCGGGCCAGGAGAGTTAAAACGCGCCCAATTTCTCCGTTCCCCTGGGCCCGGTGCCGTGAGTGTAAGCACGCTGGGCGGTGAGTCATCGAACTTTCTGGAAGAGGGTCTGCTGTTACGTCTTGTGGGTGGGGTGGGTGGAGTCAGGGGTGAGGTTAGTGGGGGGGGGGGGGGTGGTCAGGGGAGAGGCTAGTGGGGGAACAGGAGTGTTATTTGTGTGGTCTGGTCTGGGATGTCCAGGCAAGTATCGCATGCGGGCATTTGTCGCATTCAGGCATTTGTCGCTTTCGGGCAAGTCTCAATTCGGGCGTTTGTCGATTTTAGGAGTTTCTCGCTTTTGGGCATTTGTCACATTCGGGCAAGTGCCCATTCAAGAATTTGTCGTAGAACCAATCAAATCGCATAGATAAGAAGACGCGCGCAAGAAAGTGGGAAATTTTTAAAAAAATCGGTTCAGTTGAAATGTTAGAAATTTCGCTCGCAAGTTTCGACCCATAACGGACGAAGCAATAAGACAAAAGGCAAAAAAGAACGACGCCGGGGTCAGGATTAATAAGAGCTAGTAACTACCCCACATATTGCAACACGCTGTTGTTAAATTTCTTTTATTCGTCATTGACCAACATATTGGCAGACTAGACAAGCCAGGTGCTAAACTAGTAATAATTACCGTTAATAAATGATACTATTTACTTCTGATGAACGTGATTTCTAAGCATTTCCCGCTGATACTAGTTATAAGACTCGCAATACTTATCTGTGGATGGAGTGCTGATTTCTAACTACATTAATTGTCAATAAGACTTGTATTGTTATAAGCTAGATCTCCTCTCTTAAATTGACAATGTCATCTATCACCATATCTCGGTCGCCTAAAAAATGGGTTTGTTTTAAAATTTCAGACATCAAAAACATGTATTCCTTTCTTTTTAGGTAGTGATTGTCTTGGGAAGTAATTCACCTCGGGCAGAAAGTATGTTATTCTCTAGATGGCTCTACTTTCAATGACTGTACTTCAATGGTTCTACTTTAAATGAATCTAATTTCAATGACTCTAATTTCAATGACTCTAATTTCAATGACTCTAATTTCAATGACTCTACTTTCAATGACTCTACTTTCAATGACTCTACTTTCAATGACTCTACTTTCAATGACTCTACTTTCAATGACTCTACTTTCAATGACTCTACTTTCAATGACTCTACTTCCAATGACTCTACTTTTAATGACTTTACTTTCAATGACTCTACTTTCAATGGCTCTAACAGGAAAAGGTTTCGAAGTTCGTTTTAAATGCTTTAAAAATCTTGTTCCCTGTTACTAAAACAGATGTGCTTATTTTTACAAGCTTATATTTAACTTGCTTCCTCTGTCCGTCGACAGTCTGTCGTCAGTCTGTCTGTCTAGATCGAAACGCCCGAGCTAAATTTCGGGCACTTCTAACTGACAGATTCGGTTCAAAGTTGGCACATGGGTCAAGACATGAAGACATGCAATCTGACATTAAATTTGACTTAATTGGATGTCTAATTAATTTTTATGAATTAATTAAAATTGTGTCCAAATTACTAGAAGAGATGTCTGGAAGAATCCCGACACGGGGTATAATGTGTGCAGAGGCGTATCGAGGGGAGGGGGGGGGGGGGTGCGGACCGCACCGGGTGACACCATTTAGGGGGGTGACACCATTTAGGGGAGGTGACACCAAGGCTAGAAATATCAAAATATATAGAGAAAAACTTGAGGGGGGGGGGGTGCAAATCAAAAGTTTGAGGGGGGGGGGGGTGAAAATCGAAAATTTGAAAGTTTGTCCCCGGGAAGGGTCACTACGCCTCTGGGGGGGGGGGGGGGGGGGGTGACACCATTAAGTGCCGCACCGGGTGATACCCGACCTCGCTACGCCACTGAGTGTGTGGTCTTATCATTCAAGTGATCAGTGTATGAAATCTATTTATATCATCGAGAAATTATTTAATTAAACTAATTTATTTTAGTTAAATAATTAATTTTGTTTTCTTTTTAAGTAGAAATTGTTAGTTGGAAAGTAAATACAATTGCTATGGGTTATCATATTTAGCCTAAAATACTAAGAATATATTTAAATAAATAATAGTTAATGTTCAAACACTAGATACTAAAACTCGATTGCTAACAGCACAAAAGTAGAAGTTCAGAATTTGCACAAACAGAAAATTACGCATGCATTCAATGTAAAAATGCAAGGGGCATAATAAACACACGCAAATTAGTATGACACTTTTTGAAAGAATATCTCCAAATTTGGTTACAAAATATGGTATGAGAAAACCTAATCATAGACTTACATATTTGAAAACCGAAAATACTTTTGCGAATTTTAGATAATAATTGAATGAATGGTGAATTTTAGATATTAATTGAATGAATAGTGAATTCGGGATAATAATTGAATGAATGGTGAATTTTAGATAATAATTGAATGAATGGTGAATTTTAAATAATAATTGAATGAATGGTGAATTTTAGATAATAATTGAATGAATGGTGAATTTTAGATAGGTAAGTGTATGGCTGATTGCATGAAAATAGTAGAAAGACAAACTGCAGAAAAAGAAATACAACTTTTTGACAACCAGATTCTATAGCCTTCAAATTATTTATTAAAATTACCAGTATTGAAACTAGTTGTGTAAACAGTGTAGCAATTCTGGAGAATTGCGTTTATTAACTCGCCTTTTCTGGGAATGTGTGTCCGCAGCTTTAAGTCGTATCTCCTCCTCAACGAAGCAATATCGAGGACTAGTTCCAAAAGCAAATATGTTAACGAAGTTACGAGGATGATAGTGGGCCAAAAAAAATCCGGAATTCCTTTCTGGATTTCCTGGAAAAGCAAAAAAACCTCGAAAAAATGCAGTTTTTTGCCCATATCTCGGCAACCAGACCACTTAGCGACTTGAAACATTTACCAATCGATTCCTGCCATAATTTAGAACAATATTGCCGAAGAAAGTTTTCAAAAATATCCTTTCGTTCGGTCACAAAAAAATTAGTAGGTATGTTTATCCAACCACACCACACGCGTCATCACGTTCAATAGCTGCGCCATCACGTTCAATGGCTGCGTCATCACGTTCAGTAGCTAGGCGCGCAATGGTTTTTAGTCATGTAACTCTATTGTAAATAAAACATGTAAAATACTGAAAAAAATAATTAATAAAAAAAAGTTTTAATAACTAACCAATGGTTTTACTAACCCTGCTCTTGATTTACGCTACGACAGAGCCATTTTTAGATAACATAAGGAAATTGCGCTAAAATTGTCACTAGACTTTTTAATTACCTTGTTTAATATGCAAACATATTGTATAGTTTGTAGAGATATCTGCAAACATGTAGTATAGTTTGTAGAGATATCTGCAAACATATAGTATAGTTTGTAGCGAGATATCTGCAAACATATAGGGTAGTTTGTAGACAGATATCTGCAAACATATAGTTTAGTTTGTAGCGAGATATCTGCAATCATGTAGTATAGTTTGTAAAGAGAAATCTGCAAACATAAAGTCTAGTTTGTAGAAGCAAACGATACGTTCACCTAACTAGGTCTCATGTCGTTTTATTTTGTCTAAATGTAGGACTATGTATTCTATTATCCTCTTTGTTCACGAAACAAACATTTATTCATCTATCAAGTCACTTGATGGTGCGTACTAAGCTCTCACATTCGTTTCAAATCTTGTTGGAAATACCAACCATCAATTAAAGTTTGATGTTTTAAAATCGTACAAAATCGGATTTAGTTTATATTTATCGCAATTTACTAATAATGCGACATTTTCCTTTCCGAAGAGAAAGATGAATGGTTTTCATTTTTAAAAGTCTTTTGGTTTCAAATTATGTTCAAAACCACAGATTTTATTCCCACGTATTTAATCCATTAAAGCTTAGTTGGTTAATGAACTATTATCTAAATGAGTTTACGTAATATTGGATTATTGAGAAGTGAAGTAAATATAGGATAAGGGAATACTAATCACAATAGCCATCACAGTGAACTTACTTGATCAGCCAATACAAACGTTGTGAAGCCCATACACATTAAAAAAAAAAAAAAAACTCGACCGATGCCCCGACCCCCACCACCTCCATGCCCGACCCCACAACGAGCCAGCACGCACACAACATGTAAACACAGACCACGACCATAGTGTACTCACTCTACAAACAAACAGACAGACCAGTGGGCACACAGACGCGAACAAGAAAAGATTTAGTGTCCGCCATAGATCCAGCCAGCTTTATGCGGGGTTTTACGCGGCCAGGGGTTTATGGGTAACATTTACACCCTTTTTTGATGTGTAGGGAGGGGTGGGAGTGGTGCGGGAAGGAATTAATTACCCGGGGAGGTAACTCACCTCTATAACGGTGGGATATTCCGGGTGTCTGTTTTAGGCTGGGTTTTATGCATAGTCCGGAAATATAGCGAAGTCAAAATATGGCGTCGTCTGAGTGTATTTCAAATTTTCGTCTAGTCGCGATATCTCTCATAGTCCGTTCACTGGCGTGTTGCCTGTAACTGGCGTGGTCCATGTAACTGGCGTGGTCCCTAGAACTGGCGTGGTCCATGTAACTGGCGTGGTCTGGCGTGGTCCCTGTCACTTGCGTGGTCCCTGTCACTGGCGTTGTCCCTGTAACTGGCGTGGTCCATAAAACTGGCGTGGTACCTGTCACTGGCGTGGTGCCTGTAACTGGCGTGGTCCCTGTCACTGGCGTGGTCCCTGTCACTGGCGTGGTCCCTGTCACTGGCGTGGTCCCTGTAACTGGCGTGGTCCCTGTCACTGGCGTGGTCCCTGTCACTGGCGTGGTCCCTGTCACTGGCGTGGTCCCTGTCACTGGTGTGGTCCCTGTCACTGGCGTGGTCCCTGTAACTGACGTGGTCCCTGTAACTGGCGTGGTCTGGCGTGGTCCCTGTAACTGGCGTGGTCTGGCGTGGTCCCTGTCACTGGCGTGGACCCTGTAACTGGCGTGGTCCCTGTAAGTGGCGTGGTCCCTGTAACTGACGTGGTCCCTGTAACTGGCGTGGTCCCTGTCACTGGCGTGGTCCCTGTCACTGGCGTGGTCCCTGTAACTGACGTGGTCCCTGTAACTGGCGTGGTCTGGCGTGGTCTGGCGTGGTCTGGCGTGGTCCCTGTCACTGGCGTGGTCCCTTTAACTGGCGTGGTCCCTGTAACTGGCGTGGTCTGGCGTGGTCTGGCGTGGTCCCTGTCACTGGCGTGGTCCCTGTAACTGGCGTGGTCTGGCGCGGTCTGGCGTGGTCCCTGTCACTGGCGTGGTCCCTGTAACTGGCGTGGTCTGGCGTGGTCCCTGTCACTGGCGTGGTCCCTGTAACTGGCGTAGTCCCTGTAGCTGGCGTGGTGCCTGTAACTGGCGTGGTCCCTGTCACTGGCGTGGTCTGGCGTGGTCCCTGTAACTGGCGTGGTGCCTGTAACTGGCATGGTCGCTGTAACTGGCGTTGTCCCTGTAACTGGCGAGGTCCCTGTAACTGGTGTGGTCCCTGTAACTGGCGTGGTCCCTGTAACTGGCGTGGTCCCTGTAACTAGTGTGGTCCCTGTAACTGGTGTGGTCCCTGTAACTGGTGTGGTTCCTGTAACTGGTGTGGTCCCTGTAACTGGTGTGGTCCCTAAAACTGGTGTGGTCCCTGTAACTGGCGTAGTCTGACGTGGTCGCTTTAACTGGTGTGGTCCCTGTAACTGGCGTGGTCCCTGTCACTGGCGTGGTCCCTGTAACTAGTGTGGTCCCTGTAACTGGTGTGGTCCCTGTAACTGGCGTGGTCCCTGTAACTGGCGTGGTCCCTGTAACTAGTGTGGTCCCTGTAACTGGTGTGGTCCCTGTAACTGGTGTGGTCCCTGTAACTGGTGTGGTCCCTGTAACTGGTGTGGTCCCTGTAACTGGTGTGGTCCCTGTAAGTGGCCTGGTCCCTGTAACTGACGTGGTCCCTGTAACTGGCGTGGTCCCTGTCACTGGCGTGGTCCCTGTCACTGGCGTGGTCCCTGTAACTGACGTGGTCCCTGTAACTGGCGTGGTCTGGCGTGGTCTGGCGTGGTCCCTGTAACTGGCGTGGTCTGGCGTGGTCTGGCGTGGTCCCTGTCACTGGCGTGGTCCCTGTAACTGGCGTGGTCCCTGTAACTGGCGTGGTCTGGCGTGGTCTGGCGTGGTCCCTGTCACTGGCGTGGTCCCTGTAACTGGCGTGGTCTGGCGCGGTCTGGCGTGGTCCCTGTCACTGGCGTGGTCCCTGTAACTGGCGTGGTCTGGCGTGGTCCCTGTCACTGGCGTGGTCCCTGTAACTGGCGTAGTCCCTGTAGCTGGCGTGGTGCCTGTAACTGGCGTGGTCCCTGTCACTGGCGTGGTCTGGCGTGGTCCCTGTAACTGGCGTGGTGCCTGTAACTGGCATGGTCGCTGTAACTGGCGTTGTCCCTGTAACTGGCGTGGTCCCTGTCACTGGCGTGGTCCCTGTAAATGGCGTGGTCCCTGGAATTGGCGTGGTCCCTGTCACTGGCGTGGTCCCTGTCACTGTCGTGGTCCCTGTCACTGGCGTGGTCCCTGTCACTGGCGTGGTCCCTGTCACTGGCGTGGTCCCTGTCACTGGCGTGGTCCCTGTCACTGGCGTGGTCCCTGTCACTGGCGTGGTCCCTGTCACTGGCGTGGTCCCTGTCACTGGCGTGGTCCCTGTCACTGGCGTGGTCCCTGTCACTGGCGTGGTCCCTTTAACTGGCGTGGTCCCTGTCACTGGTGTGGTCCCTGTAACTGGCGTAGTCTGACGTGGTCGCTTTAACTGGTGTGGTCCCTGTAACTGGCGTGGTCCCTGTAACTGGCGTGGTCCCTGTAACTAGTGTGGTCCCTGTAACTGGTGTGGTCCCTGTAACTGGTGTGGTCCCTGTAACTGGTGTGGTCCCTGTAACTGGTGTGGTCCCTGTAACTGGCGTGGTCCCTGTCACTGGCGTGGTCCCTGTAACTAGTGTGGTCCCTGTAACTGGTGTGGTCCCTGTAACTGGCGTGGTCCCTGTAACTGGCGTGGTCCCTGTAACTAGTGTGGTCCCTGTAACTGGTGTGGTCCCTGTAACTGGTGTGGTCCCTGTAACTGGTGTGGTCCCTGTAACTGGTGTGGTCCCTGTAACTGGTGTGGTCCCTGTAACTGGCGTGGTCCCTGTAACTGGCGTGGTCCCTGTTACTGGCGTGGTGTAGATTGCTGGTGTCCACACATAACCAGCAGTAACTAATAGCGCCGCTACAACTGATAATACAATAACAAAGACCGAAGTTTGGTAGGTTGTGTCTCATAAAACAAGTGTACAATTCTCCTCGGAATGATTGTTGTCCAAGCATGAATAGCTACTGTACTCAAGTGGAATCAAATGGTTTCCTGAAGTAGCCAGAGAACTGTAGTATCTATATAAACTTTATCACCTTGCTCCTGTGCGGATTTTGAACCTGACCTTAAAAACTACGAGATGACATTTTATAAGGCGCGCAAACCTGAAATCTTGCTTTTAATTGTCTTGTCAATTTAATGCTCGTTATCAGCTAGTCATAATTGATCAAATGATGACATCAGGTTGATAATGACCTTCACAAATTCACCTTTGGTAATGACTTTCACAATGTCAATTTTATAATTACCTTCACAATGTCACCTTTATAATTACCTCCACAATGTCACCTTTATAATGACCTTCACAATGTCACCTTTATAATGACCTTCACAATGTCACCTTTATAATGACCTTCACAATGTCACCTTTAATAATGACCTTCACAATGTCACCTTTATAATGACCTTCACAATGTCACCTTTAATAATGACCTTCACAATGTCACCTTTAATAATGACCTTCACAATGTCACCTTTAATAATGACCTTCACAATGTCACCTTTATAATGACCTTCACAATGTCACCTTTAATAATGACCTTCACAATGTCACCTTTAATAATGACCTTCACAATGTCACCTATGACATTGACCTTCACACACTCCTGCACAATAAATGTTCGCATGACGGAGAACTCACACGCCACCCGTTGAAGATCAAGGTCACCAGGTCACCTCCTAAATCCACATCAAAGCGGATTAACGTGACATGTACACCGCAATCGTCCGCCAGTTAATCCGACCTGCGCGGTCCGGTGTGTCCGGAATAAAGACCGACTGGATTACGTTTCTTGTGTTCATGCGCGTTTTGCGCGCGTCTGTCGCCATGTATAAGACTACCAAGCTTGTGACGAAAACATGTATGATTTCAATCTTCCTTTTTCAGTGGAATTGTATGTGGGGGGGGGGATCCTCTATCACAATGAAGTATTACGGCGAGATAATGCAGTTAGCAGTATGTAATCTTCTTCTTCTTCGTTCTTAATTTTAGTGTTTTATTAAGAGATCCCCTCCAACCAGAGGCGTAGCGAGGGGTGGGCGGGACATATGTCCCCGGGCGCCGACCTTAGGGGGGCGCCAAATTGAAAGTTTGAGGGGGGGGTGCAAATGAAAAGTTCGAGGGGGGGGGGGGTGCAAATCGAAAGTTTGAGGGGGGGGGGGGGGTGCAAATGAAAAGTTCGAGGGGGGTGCAAATCGAAAATTTGCTCCCGAGGGGGACGCCAAGTTGAAAGTATGTCCCCGGGCGCCGGGAAGGGTCGCTACGCCTCTGCCTCCAACACAAAGAAGTATACGTGTCAACTGGTTATGCGCCATATAGGCCGTTGACTCTGATTTCAGCCTGCTTTTCTTTTTGGATTTGCTTCCATAGCCTTTGTCCAAACAAGAAAAACTACAAGGCAAAAGTTGTTTGATTTTGGCGTTGACTCTCCTAGAAGAGTGGCTGTCCCCAGCTAACGAGCCTCATCTGCCCGAGGGTTGGAACTCGAGACTTTTGGGTTTAGCAGCCATGACCTTGGCCGAACATAGTGAAGGAAATATTTACTAGGTTTTGTAGAGTTTATTTTTATTGTTATAGTATGGCGATGTGCTGCTATATAGGGCTTGGTGGGTGGGGCTTCGCCAGATTTGTGTCTGTCCCCCATCCATCCCTGAGGCTGTACAGCCTCTGGCGACCTTTGACCTGCTGCTATCCCATCTTCCACTCAGACTTTCCATCTACATCTCCACCCTTAACTACCCCAGGTCTGCCTCTTTATCCATCCATATAGTCCTTGTCTTACCTCAACTTCATCCATCCATATAGTGCTTGGTCTGCCTTATGGTGGCTACCCTTTGGAATCTTGGTTATACACCATTTTTACCACAGTATGATTTGAAATTATTTCAAGGTGGTCTAATCATCGTGATAATTTTTTTTTTCAAATTACTAATACTACTGTAGTTTCTTACTGTATTTAAAACCAACAGACTTTTTTTCTAAATTTAAATATTTGTTCTATAAAATGTTCTATACAACATTTGATCCAATGTTCTATCGAAAAATTTACACGTACGCCCAAGAAGACTCAACACGTGGTGTCGTGAACACGTGACTACAGACACGCGTCGGGGCGCGACGCCCGCCATCTTACTATTTACAAGATGTGACGTCTTGTTTCATTTAACCCAGCATGCATGTTAATATGATTGCCCCCCCCCCCCCCGCCTGACCCTCACCCTACCCCCTAACAATCTATCTGGCTCCTACACCAACCCCAGGGACTTGACCACTACCAACTCCCCAGCACCCCCCCCCGTCCCAACACCCCCCCCCCCCCCCTCGTACCAACACCCACAACTCGCCTCGATTAACCCAGACGTATTTTTTTTACATCGACCAGCCACGCCCACTCCAGCAGATAAAAATGGCGACGGCACGTGCTCGACTTGTTTTCCTCGCTTTTTTTTTTTTTTTTAAATTTCTTACCCTAGTCCCCAGAGCTCCCAACGTTCATTCATAAACTTTTTTTTTCTTCCAACTAAAACAAAATTGTTCCAACTAGTTTATGTCTTACGGTATCCGGAACATTAAGGAGATCAATTGCTGTAAATTCTAAATAATTAGCGAGTGAATTAATGATAATTTTAATGATCAGTGCGCCCACATCCTCGATAACCTCTCCACTCCTCTCCTACTCTCCTACTCTATTTTTATCTACTCACTAGTCATATATCGTCTACCTCCACATGACACAAACTGGCCAGAAAGGGATTAAACCACATGGATCACGTGACCACATTAAACCACCACAAGGACCACGTGACATTAAACCACCAAGATCACGTGACATTAAACCACCAAGATCACGTGACATTAAACCACCACCAAAATCACGTGACATTAAACCACCACCAAGATCACGTGACATTAAACCACCACCAAGATCACGTGACATTAAACCACCACCAAGATCACGTGACATTAAAAACGAAAGAAGATCACGTGATATTAAACTACAGACCCACGTGACCTAGACAAACCCATTCATTCGCGAGAGGTCAAGCACGACACCCTCCGACCGGTCACTACGACCTGACCTGGCCGATTGGTCAACTAGATATCAGGTCACGCCAATCTAGACGGACGTTTCACACTGCGGGGGAGTTCAATGTCTCCAGGTACATCCTATCCCACCCCAGTTAATCAAAATACCACCCCACCCCCCAGTTAACCAAAATACCACCCACCCCAGTTAATCAAAATACCACCCCACCCCCCAGTTAACCAAAATACCACCCCACCCCAGTTAATCAAAATACCACCCCACCCCCCAGTTAACCAAAATACCACCCCACCACAGTTAATCAAAATACCACCCCCATCCCAGTTAATCAAAGTACCGCTTACACCCACAGTGGTTCCACCCCACCCCACCCCAGCTGTTCAAAGTACAGCCCATACCCAGCTAATCAAAGAGGCTCCACCCCCCCCCACCCCAGTTAATCAAAGTACCACACACACACACACCAAGCTAATCAAAGGGGCTCCACCCCAGTTAGTCAAAGTGGTTCCACCCCCACCCCAGTTAATCAAAGTAACGCCCACACCACAGTAAATCAAAGAGGCTCCACCCCCACCCCAGCTGATCAAAATTGCCCCACCCCCAGATTCTAACACCATTAATGTGACCTATCGTTAATTGTTGAGACGAGGAGTGTAATCTAAACCTCAATATCATTTCAGTCGGAAGCGATAATGTACGGAATTTTGTTTTACCTTTGGCAAAATCTACTTTATACTTTATATCTTTGTAAAATATACTTGAAGTATAGCATTAGTGGACATTGTGCAATCATTTCTTTGTAGCGTCACAAACAGACCAACTCCACTTCACCTGCTATCACGACCATCAAGTTCCTGGTACATCCAAATGTTTTATTCCCCAGTAGCGTCGTTGTTAGCAATAGTCTGTAGTCTGTAGTCCCCAATGCTCACCTAACTTCGATGGACCTGTTCAAAATGTGTGTAGTTCACAATATATATATATATATATATATATATATATATATATATATATATATATATATATATATATATATATATATATATATATATATATATTAGCGAACCCGTCGCGCGCATTGCTGCGATCTCAGAAGATAACAAATTCAAGGACACTAGTTCTAATAACATTCAATAGTTACGGGTGCAACTGCTGGTTCGGTTTAGTCACTGAATATAGCGGTTACCCTCCGCAGTGTAGGGCATTCTTTAAATCAAACGTAGGCGTCATAATGCTCATGGCGGGGCCCGGGACGCTCCGGTCAACCTACCGCGTGGGCGCCGGCTGATGCGCGTGGTGCAGTGTAACCGTCTAATCAGTAGCACCTCTGCCCCCTTTCAACGCATCACAAGTGCTGAGATAGATGCTGGGGGCACTGCTTCTCAGAAATTTATAAACAATATTCTAGGAGTATATTAACAACTTCCCAAAGTTTCATTGCGATAGGACCAAAGGTGCAGCAATGCATAAAGGACAGAACCACTTACAGATACACATACATTATATATATATATATATATATATATATATATATATATATATAAATAAATAAATATATATATATATATATATATATATATATATATATATATATATATATATATATATATATATATATATATATATATATATATATATATATATATATAGTAAAATTATATTGGTTTAATACAAATGTATTTCTCTCTATAAAGTTCGTACTTCTATGACCACAAGCCGTATGTCATGGAGTATCCCACCCTTATATTTCATTTGAAAGTGCGAATCCATCATGACATGACCCCCTTTACCCCAAACAGTTTCTGTATTTGCACGTAGTCTTAGAAAGCCACCCGCGAATCGATAGCCACCCCCCACCCCCACCCCACCCCCTCCCACCCCTACAGCCTGAGAGATGACTCACACTATATCTACAGCGAAGATGGACAATCTCTTACTGTTGCAGCATCCATACCACAAAGGGTCCAAGTTTCCAACGTTTTACTCAGCTGTTACATCACTTTGGCTTTCCCTAGAGCAGGCGATGATGTCATATTATATTAGAAAGTCGAAGAGTATCGCCCCCCCCCCCCCTCCCACGCCTACTTATTATAAGGTGCATTTAACCAAGTTTGACAATGGCGGAGAAAATGCTTTAAAAAGGTGTTTAGTAAGTTTTTATTTTGAAATTTAAAAAATAAAACATATTTTGTTTAAATTTGCAAATGTAAATCTTAACTCATTGAAGATGATTTTCACAATAAATTTTAACGACACTATTCATTATTTTTGTCTAGGTCATCCATGGCTTTAAGTTAGGGGAGGGCATGGTCGGGCAGGAGATCTCATAACTCCAAAATCCCGAGTTCGGACCCCGGGTAGACGAGGCTCGTTAGCAGGAGACAACAACCCATCTAGGGGACAAAACTCCAGCTGTAAATCAAACCCTGCTTTAAGTTAGTCCATAGGTTTCTTTCATGTATCTCTTATACCCCCCTCCCCCCCCCCCCCTACTCCACGAACGAAATCGAATTTATATAGAAAATATATACTTTTACCAGTGTCCACCCCTCCCCTAGGAAAATTAAGTCCGCCCACCCGAAAATATCAAGTGACCCCCCCCCCTCCCACCCGGAGAAAAAAGTCTGAAAAAAACACTGGTTAGTCCTTAGGCGTACAAAGATACCGAAATGCATGTTGAAGTCGTAGTTAACTGGCCATATTAAGCACACGTAATACTTAATTGCATTGAAGAAAATGTGCTTTAATATTACAATTAAGAACGACAAAGAAGGTGTAAGTTGTCATTTAAATTTTAGATTCCCTTTTTTAATTAAAATCTGTATTTTATTTCCAGACTTAACCCAACACCCGAAAGAATTATGACGTCAAAAAATTGTTACACCCAACACACCTAAAACACCATGACGTCAAGCAGAGGCGTAGCGAGGGGGGGGGGGCGGGGGGTGACACCATTTAGGGGGTGACACCAAGGCAAAAAATAGCAAAATATATAGAGAAAACCTTGAGGGGGGGGGTGCACATTGAAAGTTTGAGGGGGGGGGGAGTGCAAATTGAAAACTTGAGGGGGGTGCAAATCGAAAGTGTGAGGGGGTGCAAATAAAAAAAAAATGAAAGTTTGTCCCCGGGAAGGGTCGCTACGCCTCTGGGGGGTGACAAAATTAAGTGCCGCACCGGGTGACACCCGACCTCGCTACGCCACTGACGTCAAAGTATCTAAACACGCCCAACACCTTTAACACACCATGACATAGAACACACCACTAAGACAACACCACTCAAGTGAGAAGTTGATTAGATCAAAAATGCGGAAAACATTCAATGTTCACTCGATCACGTAAAAGGAATGTTTACCAAATATAAAGTATACACGTCAGAAAGTGAATACATGAAAGTCTTCCTTACCCAAAGCTAGCTAATCTTAGTGGCTTCAGCAGATATAAAAATCTCAAAAGTGTAAGGTAGATTGTGGTCGCAGCTAGCGATATGATGTGTTTAGTCTTCATTTTCTTCATTGGTTTGATTATCTATAGATACGTGTGGGGGGGGGGGGGGCACTAAGGCAGCACCGACGTCATAATTGTGCGACAGACAAAGCTAGGTGCACAACCCCACCGACATAAAACCCAGAACCCAACCACACCGACATAAAACCCAGAACCCAACCCTACCGACATAAAACCCAGAACCCAACCCCACCGACATAAAACCCAGAACCCAACCACACCAACATAAAACCCAAAACCCAGAACCCAACCACACCAACACAAAATCCAGAACCCAACCACACCGACATAAAACTCATACCCAACCCCACCGACATAAAACCCAGAACCCAACCCCACCGACACAAAACCCAGAACCCAACCCCCATAGACAAGACACAAACCTCAAAGACGCCAGAAGACTGAAGACTTGCTCCCAGAGAACTTAAACCACAACCTCATGGCGTCACGTGGCCTCCCCGGGGGAGCGTCCACTTCCGCTGTTGTAGAACATAGACCTGGGGTACATCAGCCTAACCCACCCCCCTCCTGTCCCCTCCCCCAGCGCCACCCACACAGGGGCGGGTGTGCGGTTGAGGAAAAGATTAGCGTACAACATGATTAAATGGATGAATAATTTTTTTTTTATGTATAACATTATGTGTGAGAGTGGTAGAAACGTGGGGATATTTGGCGAGAGATGCACACAAGTGTGGGGTGGGGGTGGGGCCGAGGGTGGAGCGGGGGGGGGGGGGTCAGAAACACGTATGAATGAATGAAGACAATAATGGTTCCTGTGCTTGGAACATTACTTCTTACACTACGTTTATTGAAATGAAATACGGTATGGGAGAGACGGTTGTAGTTGTGGGTGGTGTGTGTGTGTGTGTGAGATGGACGGTTGTGGGTGGTGTGTGTGTGTGTGTATGTATGTATGAGATGGACGGTTGTGGATGAGTGTGTAGATAGACGGTTGTAGGTGGTGGATGTGTTGGAGTGGACGGTTGTAGGTGGTGGATGTGTTGGAATGGACGGTTGTAGGTGGTGGATGTGTTGGAATGGACGGTTGTAGGTGGTGGATGTGTTGGAATGGACGGTTGTAGGTGGTGGATGTGTTGGAATGGACGGTTGTAGGTGGTGGATGTGTTGGAATGGACGGTTGTAGGTGGTGGATGTGTTGGAATGGACGGTTGTAGGTGGTGGATGTGTTGGAATGGACGGTTGTAGGTGGTGGATGTGTTGGAATGGACGGTTGTAGGTGGTGGATGTGTTGGAATGGACGGTTGTAGGTGGTGGATGTGTTGGAATGGACGGTTGTAGGTGGTGGATGTGTTGGAATGGACGGTTGTGGATGGTGAGTGTGGATGAGTTGAACAGTTGCTTTTGTGTCGAATAGACGGCTATGGCTGGTACGTGCATTGTAAATTACTGGCGGAAAAATTTTAATGTGTAGAGAAAAAATTTTCTTAGAGCAAGTTGTATAACGGTAGGTAGAAAGATGTTAGGTACAAGACAAGGGCAAGACAATATACAATATAACATGAATTAACCTGCTTTTGAAGATTTGTAAAAACTCGATGTGCAAATTATTAAAATTCAGTGATGTTAATGAGAAACGTATGTTTGTTTGTATGTATGTTTGTTTGTATCTAGACTTTATATGTTGGAGCAGATTTTGTCAAAAAAATTTGTCTTAGAAACGTTCTGCTCATTTTTAGAAATCTGCCGATATATAGGGCCTATCCATATATACATATATATATATATATATATATATATATATATATATATATATATATATATATATATATATATATATATATATATATATATATATATATACATATACATATACATATATTTGTAATACAGTCAAGATGGAGTTTTAAAAAAACGTAAACAGCATCCCATGCTAAAATCCGTCTTTATTTTAAAATCTAGAATTACTTAAGTATAATTTAGCTTCAAAACCAATCAAACAACGCTAGGCGGTGACGCGTTAATTACCGGCCTCAGTTAATTACTAGTCTACCACTTCCACAGGCCGTTAGTCCCGGCTATTCATAGAACACAAAGAATGGACCATGTCAGGTTCTCTTAAGCTCCAATCTATTATCTTGAGCTGTGCGTTGTGTCCCCTCCTTAGATGCAGCAGATCAACCAATTCACAATACAGCAAAAAAAAAAAAAAAAAAAAAAAAAAAAAAGATCCTCTAATACAAAAAAAAAAAATGTCCAACCCCAGTCTAAGGACCCACAGTATATCAAACGTGCGCCCAAAGTAGCCGCTTGTCAATCGGTGATTGTGCCGGTTATAAATAGAATCAATCATTTTTCCCGTTGCTATAAGCGGTAGCGTCTGTAACCAATTCATCAATGAGACCAATAAAAATGGCGGCTGATATTGACGATATTGAGGGCCCGGAGACGATCGGGGATTAGTGCATGACGTCACGGCGCAAGGTTATCGGGAGGGGGGATGCGCTTGGTGGTGAGGTGAAATCTCTTCAGCTGAGATGAGCAATGTTGGGGGGGGGGTAATTGTGGGGTGAATGGGGAAGTATGGTAAGAAAGGGTAGAACTTGCGAGGGGGGAAAATATGTAAAGGGAGGGGTGCAATATGTAAGGGGAGGTAGTAGAATATGTGTAATATGTATGTCGAGGTGGTAAAATATAGAAAGGGCGTTAATAGAATATGCGAGGGGACGGGCTAGAACTTGTGTGGGGAGAGGTTACAATGTGTGACGAGACAGGTAGAGCATATAAGGGGGGTGGGGGTATACAACATTTTTATTGCATATATGTATGCAAATTTTATAAAATTAGTGTAAAACTTAGTGAATGGCGCATATCTGAATATTTGTTTTGAATTCTGATTTGTTTTAATGTTGAATTTTTAAAATGTTACATGATTTAATTGTGATGTTGTTACATAACTGGATAGCTGGTTTGTTACATAAGTGTGGATAGTTGTTGTGTTACATAATTGAGTTTTCAAGTTGTTAAAAAAACTTCTACCCCAATACCCCAATATCCATCTAACCTTTAACCTTATTCCATCTACAGCTCAGCCTAACCCAACCCCTAGCTCATATGCACCCCCCACCCCTCACGTATAGACAAAGATCCCATGCACTGACCCCCAAATAAACCCCTCCATACTACAGCCCCAAATTTTTACCCCCTATCCCGTCTATACATCACCTCAAAACTTTACCCCAAACCCCCTCCACACTTCAGTCACCCCAAATCTTTACCCCCAACCCCCCACCCCCTCCACACTTCAGTCACCCCAAATCTTTACCCCCAACCCCCACCCCCTCCATACTTCAGTCACCCCAAATCTTTACCCCCAACCCCCCCCCTCCATACTTCAGTCACCCCAAATCTTTACCCCCAACCCCCCCCCCCCTCCATACTTCAGTCACCCCAAATCTTTACCCCCAACCCCCACCCACTCCATACTTCAGTCACCCCAAATCTTTATCCCTCTACTTCAGCCCCCCCCCCCCAAACTTTACCCCAAACCCCCTTCCTTCCCCCCCCCCCCCCTCCAAACTTCACGTTGCACGCTACCAAAACGGAACAATACATTTCTCGTCTTTTGAATAATTTGATCAAGATGACCTTTTGACCTCACCTGTTAACGCGAGCATGCACGTGATGTGCAGTAGACAACATCAGCGTGAGCAGGTGTCGGCCAACAAAAGGCGAGGGCGTCGGGTCGGACGAAAGAAAAACGATGACGTCACCAGCGAGACTAAACAGACGTCTGGGGCTCACGTGCACGTGAAAACATGCGCGCGCACGTAGATCGTAACCACGTGGGGGCGTACGACGTCAGCAGACAGACACGTCGACTCTACGTCATCACACTGTCATGTGACTGTCACGTCACGACACTGTCACAAGAATGTCACACCACGTCACCTCTAGACTAACTTGACATCGAGGTCCATTACACAAACCTGCCGAAAACATCTCCCCAGAGTTTCTTCCAGGCATTCTATCTCTACCCCCCCCCCCCCTCCCCCACCCCCGAACGACGAAATGAAATTTATGAATTTACATAGAAAACATACTTTTAACAGTGTCGACTCTCTCCGAAAATTTCAAGTGCCCCCCCCTTCCGAAAAATAACTGGAAGAAACACCACACCTCCCCTACCCACACATCCCCTACCCCTACCCACACCTCCCCTACCCACACCCTCCCCTACCCACACCTCCC
The DNA here is from genome assembly GCF_028476545.2 of Physella acuta. Classification (NCBI taxonomy): domain Eukaryota; kingdom Metazoa; phylum Mollusca; class Gastropoda; family Physidae; genus Physella; species Physella acuta. The sequence goes on along the minus strand of NW_026732373.1, from coordinate 177,350 downwards.
CTACCCACACCTCCCCTACCCACACCTCCCCTACCCACACCTCCCCTACCCACACCTCTCCTACCCCACACCTCTCCTACCCACACCAACCCTACCCACACCACCCCTACCCACACCACCCCTACCCACACCACGCCTACCCACACCACCCCTACCCACACCTCCCCTACCCACACCTCCCTTATCCACACCTCCCCTACCCACACCTCTCCTACCCACACCTCCCCTACCCACACCTCCCCTACCCACACCTCCCCTACCCACACCTCCCCTACCCACACCTCCCCTACCCACACCACCCTACCCATACCATCCCTACCCACACCTCCCCCTACCCACACCGCCCCTACCCACACCTCCCCTACCCACACCACCCCCTACCCACACCACCTCTACCCACACCGCCCCTACCCCACACCTCCCCTACCCACACCTCCCCTACCCACACCTCCCCTACCCACACCTCCCCTACCCACACCTCCCCTACCCACACCACCCCTACCCACACCACCCCTAACCACACCTCCCCTAACCACACCACCCCCTACACACACCACCCCTACCCACACCACCCCTACCCACACCTCCCCTAACCACACCACCCCTACCCACACCACCCCTACCCACACCACCCCTACCCACACCTCCATAACCCCCATAGCCCCTAACTCCTCTAACCCACAACTCCATATATTTTCACCTCTCCTAACCCCCATCCCCATAACCCACCCACATTACCCACACCTCCCATGACCCCCACCTCACTCACCCCCAACTCTATAATCTTTTCTCAACAGTTATTTACTATATCAAACTAACATCAAAACTTATAAAATATGTCATCTTTTTTCCCCCTATAAAGTACTGCACATACCATGTCTTAAAGAACGTTACAACTAGCCCAAGACGTGCAGAAAGCTAAGGGTCGGGTAACGAAACCCAGTTACATCGACCCGATTGGGTGTGGGGAAAGATTCTGACTAAATAGCCTCAGACTGAACTTAAGGATCTAAACAAAGTTATATCACAATTCATAGTCAAGGTTTGCACGTCAGTCAGTTTGTCCGCTGGGGTGTAAAGGACTGTAGCCACGTGTCACACATTCCTCCAAGTTATCAATCTATGTTAATAGCTTAAGTAAGGGCGCGGTCTGTCATGATCAGTTTTGGTAACATCAAATAAAATTATTACGATGGCTTTATTTTTCCTTAGTCTTTGGGAGTGAATCTGCGCAGTTTCAAATTGTGATCTTTAAAATGTAACAGGAAGTATCCGATCTAATTTAGGTGGGATTAACAATTGTCTTGCTTACCAATAATCTACGCAACCACTAACGCAAACCCACCTAAACACAAAGAAAACACTAACGCGAACATAAACGCCCGGGGCGGAATCACCTGTATTAGCTTAATGAACGACTATAGTACCCCAACTTATTCAGTCTTTTGCACTCACTTAAACGAACGCGCCTGTTTCAATTTGACGAACAATTATAATACTCCAAGCTTATCCGTAAAATACCTACAACATTTGCACTTGATCAATCCCCGCTAATTATGTAATTATTTTTTTTCCCAACACCAAAACAAAGTAATTAAAAAGTAAATTCTTTTCCACAAAATGCAATGGTTTTATAAAGGGAAGTAATTGTGTTTTCCTAATTTATCAAAGGGAAGTAAGTGCTATAGGACTAAATAAAGACATAATTAGAATTGTTGTAAAAGATGATATTTTTTTAAAACTTGTGTTTAATGAACATACCGACAATTATTACTATAATTTGAAAAATGAAAATTATTTCCCAACACTTTCAATAGTAATTTTTTAACTCATAAATTTAGACAAATGCGCACGATAATTGTCTAACACTTAAATCCATCCAAGACCAACGACAAACATATGCATTACATACAGAACTGAGCTTTATATATTAGATATATATATAAGCCTATATGTATATATATATATATATATATATATATATATATATATATATATATATATATATAATATATAAAGCTCAATTCTGTAACGCATATGTTTGTCGTTGATTTTCAATGGATTTAAGTGTTAGATAATTAAAGTCCTTACGGTCTACATTTATGAGTTTAAAAATTAATATTGAAAGTTTTGGGAAATAATTTTCATTTATCAAACTGAAAGTAATAATTTTCGGCATGTTTATTAAACACAAATTTTTAAAAAATATCATCTTTTACAACAATTCTAATTATGTCTTTATTTAGTCCTATAGCACTTACTTCCCTTTGATAAATTAGGAAAACACAATTACTTCCCTTTATAAAACCATTGCATTTGTGGAGAAAGAATTTACTTTTTAATTACTTTATTTTGGTGTTGGGAAAAAAATAATTACATAATTAGCGGGGATTGATCGAGTGCAAATGTTGTAGGTATTTTACGGATAAGCTTGGAGTATTATAATTGTTCATTAAATTGAAACAGGCGCGTTCGTTTAAGTGAGTGCAAAAGACTATGAATAAGTTGGGGTACTATAGTCGTTCATTAAGCTAAAACAGGTGATTCCGCCCCGGGCGTTTATGTTCGCGTTAGTGTTTTCTTCGTGTTTAGGTGGGTTTGCGTTAGTGGTTGCGTTTTGATTTGGTTCGTTTTTGTTCTTTCTTTTTTCGTTTTTGTTTGTGTTTTTTTGTTTGGGTTTGTATTTGTGTTTTTTGTTGGTTTTGCGTTTGGATTTGGTTTGTTTTCGTTTGCTTTTTCGTTTTTTTTTGAGGGTATTGGTGTTTGTGGTTGGGTTTGTTGTTAGGTTTTTGTTTTCGTTTGCTTTTTTGTTTGTTTTTTCTTTGTGTTTGTATTGGTGTTTGTGGTTTGTGGTTGGGTTTGTTGTTAGGTTTTTGTTTTCGTTTGTATTTGTAATTGTGTTAGCGTTATGTTTACGTTTTGTTGTTTTGGTTGGTTGTGGTTTGGGTGGGCAATGCCGGGTTTATGATGATTACTAAACACACAGGTAATGGTCTTTAACAGAAAGGTTTTTCACAGAAGCCAGAGCAGGGCCTGGCCGGGACGGCTAGTATATATATATATATATATATATATATATATATATATATATATATATATATATATATATATATATATATATATATATATATATATATATATATATATATATATATATATATATATATATATATATATATATATATATATATATATATATATAAAATGTGGAGGTTGTGGCAACAAAAAAAAGCTGACGCCAGGGACTATACATCCTGTTCGTCGATTTCGAAATGTTAAGTAAATTGTAATTGATTGTGGGTCAATTACAAAAAAAATACCAAAATACTTTTTTGTTCCCTTAAATAGAAAAAATGGTAACATACCAATTTAACTTACGATTCAGATACAGAGTAAACTAAACTGAGTTATTCCGTATCCGTCAGGTAAAAGTATCCCTTCCAATCAAGCGAGAACCAAATATGAGTTTGTGATTAGAAGGTGCGAATAACCTACCATCGTTTGATGATAAAATGAAGTAATTTAAAATTGTACAGAAATGTTGCAACTTTGGCTTAAAATAAATTGCCTATTTTAAAAATAAGTTTGATTATATAAAAAACGAATTTTGATTTTAAAAACGATAACCCAGGCATAAAAGATAATTTATCTATGGCTACTAATTTTATTTCTCTTGAAAGCAATTTTTGTAAATAAATAGGTAATTTAAATTTGATTTCAAACAGAAATTTTATTATGCCAATTTGCGTAATCAGAAATATTCTCTTGACAACTTTAGTTTTAAGTAGAAATGTGGTTATGCCAACGTGTCGCAAATAAAATATTATCTACACAATTTTTGTTGCAAGTAAAATACTATCTCAACATTTTTCGTTGCAAGTAAAATATTATTTACACAAATTTTTTGTTGCAAGTAAAATATTGTTTACACAATTTTTGTTGCAAGTAAAATATTATTTACACAATTTTTGTTGCAAGTTAAATATTATCTCAACATTTTTCGTTGCAAGTAAAATATTATTTACACACTTTTTGTTGCAAGTTAAATATTATCTACACAATTTTTGTTGCAAGTAAAATAGTATTCACACAATTTTTGTTGCAAGAAAAATATTATCTACACAATTTTTGTTGCGAGTTAAATATAATCTTGACAATTTTTGTTGCAAGTAAAATATTATCTACACAATTTTTGTTGCAAGTTATTTATAATCTTGACTATTTTTGCGGACAGAAGAAATATGATCTGCACAATTTTACTATTTTTATTGAAAGTAAAAATTTAATCTTGATCATTTTTATTTAAAGCAGAAATCTGATCTTCTTATTTTTTCTTGAAAGTAGAAATGTAATCTTCATTTTTATGAAAGAAGAAAAAATTCTTGATAATTTTTATAAAAATAGAAATAAACTTATGATAACTTTAGTTTTTACTTGAAATATAATGTAGACAACTTCTGTAGCAAATAAAAATGTAATTTTGTTGCGATTTAAAATATGATTATAACAACTTCTGTAGCAAATAAAAATGTAATTTTGTTGCGATTTAAAATATAATTATAACAACTTCTGTAGCAAATAAAAATGTAATTTTGTTGCGATTTAAAATATAATTATAACAACTTCTGTAGCAAATAAAAATGTAATTTTGTTGCGATTTAAAATATAATTATAACAACTTCTGTAGCAAATAAAAATGTAATTTTGTTGCGATTTAAAATATAATTATAACAACTTCTGTAGCAAATAAAAATGTAATTTTGTTGCGATTTAAAATATAATTATAACAACTTCTGTAGCAAATAAAAATGTAATTTTGTTGCGATTTAAAATATAATTATAACAACTTCTGTAGCAAATAAAAATGTAATTTTGTTGCGATTTAAAATATAATTATAACAACTTCTGTAGCAAATAAAAATGTAATTTTGTTGCGATTTAAAATATAATTATAACAACTTCTGTAGCAAATAAAAATGTAATTTTGTTGCGATTTAAAATATAATTATAACAACTTCTGTAGCAAATAAAAATGTAATTTTGTTGCGGGTTGAAAAGTTTCTAGGCCGCCCCAACCGGCAGGTGGTTGGTCAACCCGCTGGTCAAGCAGAGTTGTTGGGTCACGTGGTCTGCACGGGTCAAGCTTGACGTCTGCAGGTGGAGGCTGTAACAGGTCAACCCAGGGGAAGCAACCAGGGATAGAAAAAAAAATTAATTATTTTTTTTAATTGAAAAAAATTATTTAAAATTGCGAAACAAATAACTGATGAAATAATTTGTATAAAAAATTTATCGAATGCCACCTACACTTAAACATTTAAAAAAAAAAACTTAGCTTTAGACATTTGCCTAATTCCTTATACCCCCGTGAGTTCAATGACCTTAACAAAAAATCCAGAAGACATTTAGTCTCTCAAGTAACCTTGCATGATATCACGTGATCTTTCGCTCACTCACTTTCGTCTTGCTCCCACTGTAGTTGTACTCTTACCGCGACCTATGACCTCACCTGAACTATAACCAGCAACTGTTTAACACACGTGAAATAGTGCTCGTCTACACATGTGCTACACACTCGCGACCTCTGGGGGAGGGGAGAGATGGGGATGGTCTAAATACCAAGTGTTCTAATTACGATAGGTTATTGACCTCAGTATTTACGCCATATTCAACAATATAAAACACAAAATGTCAACTGTAACAGGGTATGGACTATATATATATATATATATATATATATATATAAAAATTTAGAAACATAAATTTTAGCCGTTATTTTGAGTTCAAGAAAACTTTTTTAATCAATTGTAACACAAATCGATAAATATACTCAGTCAATAATTTAGAAATAAATCGATATTTAAAAAAACAACTAAATTGCAGTTTTGAGGGGGTGGGGTGTTGTAGTGTGGTGTTTGACCTCATTTTTCGGGTCTTGCTTTTTGTGACCACGTGTGACAGAGGGGGGGGGGGTAAAAATCGTCCATAAAAAGCGTGACGTCATTTATGGGTGACCCCCTTAGGCTATGTAAAAGTTTCTCCAAAAGTCTTTAGGTAACGTAAGAGATCGATTTCTGCCTCGATCAAAGATACTTCATTGACCATGAGAAGTATATTGAGCAGAGTTTCTTCCAGGCATCTCTTCACCCCCCCCCCCCCCCCCGAAAAATTTTTACCGCCCCCCCCCCCCCCCGAACGGAATGAAATTTATGTAATTTATATAGAAAATATATACTTTTAACAGTGTCCGCCCCCCCCCCCCCTCCGAAGAAAGTTTACCGCCCCCCCCCCCCCCGAAAATTTCAAGTGCCCCCCCCCCCCCTCCCCGGAGAAAAAAGTCTGGAAGAAACATTGATATTGAGTTGGGTTCAAGTTCGTTCAATAATTTTGGCCTGTTAGTTCACACAGTAAAGGATGTACAAAGTTAGAGTAATGATATACTTCTGTTAGATAGTGCCAAAGTTTTCTCTAATTAAATAGAAAAATAAACAAAATAATTCTGAATTTAAAATAATGTTACAGTTTATGTCACATTCCATTGTCGTTGAGTCTAGATTTAACTGTGTCAAGTTTGAACGTAATCGGTTCAAAAGAAGCGAGTGAAATTGTGTTCGAATGTTTCGACCCACGAGGTGCGAATCAAAAAGACAGTGCCGCAAGGAATCAAGTTTTTTAAAGTTTGTAATAAAAACAGAAACAAAAATATTTGGAAACTTCAGAAAGTGGTCATAAGAAATATAAAATATTTTTTAAAATACAGAAAATTTGGCCATTACAGGTGGTTGTCAAAAAAAGAAAAATATACGCTTGACAAATACGTAAATAATATTTTTAAACAGTTTATTTTTAAAAACAAGTAAAGCTACCACAGAGAATGTCGAGATTATTTTTGTCCCGTTCTATTTTTAAACACAGATACATTGTTGGTGGAAAGTTCAGAAAGAAGAAAGAAAAAATGGCGTCTGTTTACAACTCGGTGATGATTTAATGGCAGTTATTACACATAAAGATTGTTACCTGGCCAAAGCTGTCCTGCTGTCCAGCTGTCCTCCTGTGTACAGGTGTCATTGTTGCAGAACAATGCATGGAGGGGGAGGGGGGTAGAATATTACATGGGGAGGGGAACGAAAGGCGTGGTGATCAAACGGTCATACAAACGCAGTCTGCGTACTTTGAAGCCTTTTTGAACAAAACAAAACGATTTAAAGCGTGGACAGGGGCAAGCACTCACGATACGCCCACACCCAGTGATTCTCTCCCTTTGTACTGACCACACGCCTCAACCCCACGCGACCCCCCTGTCCGGAGACGTCCGCTGGCCGGACTGACCGCTAGATGACCACTGGTTTTTTTTGTGGTGGTCAGAATTGACATGCGATATTGGCACGAGCAGGGTGTCCTCACGAGCATGGGGATGTTGGAGGGGGACGGGTGTGGGGGGGGGGGGGACGGGGGTTCAAGTCCGGTCTCTGACCAACCAACAGATGGCAGCAGATGTACCTGCTCTAATTAGACTGACCACAACTGACCACATGCTCACCTTCACAATAACGACGCGCTGTTTCATTATTTCAATACACGAGCAGAATACCATACCATAAAATATCGTATTACTAAATCAAATTTTTATATCCCTACGGAAGTATAAAAAATTTAAGTAACAGCTACCAGTATAGTTGTATTGAAATGACATTAGCAAGGTATAAAATAAGGTATAAATTGACACATTACAACTCTTAGCTGTAGTTTTGTTTTTCATTTCGTTTTATGTTTTATTGTTAAAATCCTCAAATTTTCCATGCTCACAAACATAATTCTACACTAAAATATGTTGTTTTCAATATCACCTTAAAAAAATATATCCTGATATTTTCACCGGAAACAATTTATCCTAAAATAATTAAATAACAAAAAATATTATTTTCTCTCTCTATCTCATTCTCAATCTCTCTTGGTTTCGCTCAATTTTTCTTTATTCCACTCTCTCCATTTCTCTCTCTTTCTCATCACACACACACCCATATATATATATATATATATATATATATATATATATATATATATATATATATATATATATATATATATATATATATATATATGTATATATATATATATGTATATATATATATATATATATATATATATATATATATATATATATATATATATTTATATATATTTATATATATATATATATATATATATATATACAGAGGCGTAGCGAGGGGGGGCGGGGGGTGCGGACCGCACCGGGTGGCACCATTTAGGGGGGTGACACCAAGGCAAAAAATAGCAAAATATATAGAAAAAACTTGAGGGGGGGGGGGGGTGCAAATCGAAAGTTTGAGGGGGTGCAAATTGAAAACTTGAGGGGGGGGGTGTGCAAATCGAAAGTTTGAAAGGGGGGGGGGGTGCAAATCGAAAATTTTAAAGTTTGTCCCCGGGAAGGGTCGCTACGCCTCTGGGGGGTGACACCATTAAGTGCCGCACCGGGTGACACCCGACCTCGCTACGCCACTGTATATATATATATATATATATATATATATATATATATATATATATATATATATATATATATATATATATATATATATATATATATATATATATATATATATATATATATATATATATATATATATATATATATATATATATATATATATATATATATAATGTTCTATTTTCTCACTGTCATTTGACCATTTGTGTAATTTAAATTCTCCCCAAACCAAAAAAATCTGCGCGGGTCTTTTTGTTTGTGCTTTTGTCGTAACTTGGGTTTGCTCTGTCCACAGTAAGTGGCGCCGCTAGGGTACTTGCCATTTAATACTTGACGCCGAGACTGGTATCTCTAAATGTCCAGCCCAAAACTCGACCTGTCCACATCCAATCCAACATTTCAATATTTACCTGGTCTGCGCATGCCCGTCAAAGGAGAGAAAAAGCTGAGCCAAAAAAAAAAGACTGACCAACTAGCGCGCGTGGGTTGGTCAAAAGATGGAGGAATAGGTGGACAAAACAAATTTGTTCCTGTTAAGAAATCTGTTGAGTTTTGCCGGGGTCAGGCGTGGCGCGGGGCCAGACAAAGAGCAACTGACCCCCGGGGATGACCAGGAGTGACCCACAATGACCAGTCCACCAGCGGCTCCGGACAACGGCGTTGGGTGTCCAGTTCTATTGTTGGCTTGATTGTCCCCGGCTACAGAAGGAGTGGGAAGGGGGGGGGGGGTGTTACCCGTGGCGCGAAAGAAGGAGGAGGGGGTAAATAGTCATGGAGGGGGTGGGGGCGACTGACCTGACAGGGAGTACCTGTTGCAGGTGAAGGTGACAGGTGGTGGTGGTGGAATAGGTTTGAACCTCCGCGTTGGTCATTCGTGTTTAGTTGGTCATTACTCAATGACGTCAGACGTACATCCCCCCCCCCCCCCCCCCCACCGTTGTGATGACATGTGGTCATTTCCAGTGCAAGCATTCCGCTCTTAAGTTGGTCACCTATGGTGTAAGGCTAGTTTCTAAATCTGTTGGCACGCCGTAGGTTCGGATCCTAAATATCTAACAATTTTTGACAGCAGAAGCTCGCAGTAGCCAGGAACGTGACAAGAGAAGCCTGCAGTAGCCACGAACGTGACAGTACAAGCCTGCTGTAGCCACGAACGTGACAGTACAAGCCTGCTGTAGCCACGAACGTGAAAAGAGGAGCCTGCAGTAGCCACGAACGTGACAGTACAAGCCTGCTGTAGCCACGAACGTGACAGTAGAAGCTTGCAGTAGCCACGAACGTGACAAGAGAAGCCTGCAGTAGCCACGAACGTGACAGTACAAGCCTGCTGTAGCCACGAACGTGACAAGAGAAGGCTGCTGTAGCCACGAAAGTGACAGTACAAGCCTGCTGTAGCCACGAACGTGACAGTAGAAGCTTGCAGTAGCCAGGAACGTGACAAGAGAAGCCTGCAGTAGCCACGAACGTGACAGTACAAGCCTGCTGTAGCCACGAACGTGACAAGAGAAGGCTGCTGTAGCCACGAACGTGACAGTACAAGCCTGCTGTAGCCACGAACGTGACAGTAGAAGCTTGCAGTAGCCAGGAACGTGACAAGAGAAGCCTGCAGTAGCCACGAACGTGACAGTACAAGCCTGCTGTAGCCACAAACGTGACAAGAGAAGGCTGCTGTAGCCACGAACGTGACAGTACAAGCCTGCTGTAGCCACGAACGTGACAGTAGAAGCTTGCAGTAGCCAGGAACGTGACAAGAGAAGCCTGCAGTAGCCACGAACGTGACAGTACAAGCCTGCTGTAGCCACGAACGTGACAAGAGAAGGCTGCTGTAGCCACGAACGTGACAGTACAAGCCTGCTGTAGCCACGAACGTGACAAGAGAAGGCTGCTGTAGCCACGAACGTGACAGTACAAGCCTGCAGTAGCCACGAACGTGACAAGAGAAGGCTGCTGTAGCCACGAACGTGAAAAGAGGAGCCTGCAGTAGCCACGAACGTGACAGTACAAGCCTGCTGTAGCCACGAACGTGACAAGAGAATCCTGCACCAGCCACGAACGTGATTGTAGAAGCCTGCAGTAGCCACGAACGTGACACTGTGGGCGTGAAAAAAAACGATAACCGTTAAACCTAACTACAGTTTACTCAAATCCACCACACAGCCTTCACATTGGTTGAAATAAAAAGATGCGAAACGAAACAGACGGACTTTTTAATACTTCGACCTATCTAAAAATAGCATTCGGTAATGCCCAAACCAAACATGCCAACTTAGTTTATTTATAGAACTACTGACTGCCCACCTTGGTAGGAAAATGTTTACATTTTGACAAAATATAAGAAACTCCAAGTCAAGTTGACGGCCGAACTTGTAAACCTAAGGGGAACATGAGGGGAACCTGAGGAGAACATGAATCCATCTTTCTGGCCTTCACGTTTCAAATTAGTGAAATAAACACAATGTCAAAGTATCGAAAATTTAAAATTATTTTTTTTTACTCCGCCCCTTTTTTAAATGAACCCGGTAATTTCACAGAATATTTTTTTTTAATTAATTAGTTTTACAAAATTAACATTATCTTTCACTATAGTAGCTAAAAAAAAATGTGTATATTTTCTTCTGTTGTTTACAGCGCTTCTTCCACTCTTCCACACCTTTTTCTCCGGGGGGGGGGGAGGGGGGGGGCGGGGTGGGGCGGGGGGGGGGGGCACCTTGATATTTTCGGGGTGGCGGTTAACATTTTCCGGGAGGGGGGGTGGGGGGTTGACGGACACTGACAAAAGTATACATTTTCTATATAAAATCCATGTATGTCGTTCGGGGGGGGGGGGGGGGGGGGTAGAGGGAAGAAACTCTGGTTGCAAGTGTTTTAGTACAGCGTCTTTATAATGCCGATTTTACTGTTATCATTCCCTTATTTATTTTATTTGCATTTTGTACTTTTTGTTTAGTTTCTTTTCTATCTACCTTGCATTTTATAACTAATATAATGTCTCATCCCTATTAATAGCATAAGACGATATGAATTGTTCTTTTTTTAAATAACAAATCTCACTAAGTAAAATTTTGTCAAAGATGTATCTTATCTTTAACGAAAAAGTTCGTTTTGAAACCATCTGTTCTCAAAATTAACATAGAATGAAATTTTTTAAATCCACAAACCAAATTGCTTTTTGTGATAAATCGAAACAATTATTTACAGAACTGACGTCACCATTCAAACACAAAACGCCTATTTAATAAATAACAGGGTAGACAATCCTTTACATACGTTTTTACACAAGGGAGGTTAGGCCACACCTGCAATGTTTAATTCCCTTAAATTTTGCGCTAAATTCAGCATCCAGGGTCATCTAAATATAACCTGCGCTTTTATTGTCGTTAAACTCACACCGAGTTATTTGGATTCGGTTTTTTATGTTAACCCAGACGCAAACATTATTTGAAATATGTGGTGAGGTTATGGAAGGCCAGTTAGGATGTACTGTAACATATTTAAAATGACAACATTAAACTACATAACAGCTGTAAAATTATAGACAATAAAGCTAAGTATTTAGGATTATAGGCCTATATATATATATATATATATATATATATATATATATATATATATATATATATATATATATATATATATATATATATATATATATATATATATATATATATATATATATATATATATATATATATAGCTATAATGATGTTTAAAAGGCAAGAACAGTTGCTTATAATATTTATAAAATTATTTTCCATCAATCCCAAAATTATTTCAGCTCTACTCATAAACCCAAACCCCCTCAACCCACCACGCCGATGGGAAAATAATCCATTGAATCACCATTTAATTACTCATTTGCATTTCAGGTTTAAAAAATAAAACTGTAATTAGACGTTTTGTATTCTATGCATAAGTAAACCATCTTAAATGAATGAAAGTAGGCTACATGTAAGAAAGAAATATTACTATTGTAAATTTGTATCAGTCCTCACTAGCCGATGATGAAAACTGTAATACTAAAGCGAACATGCAAGGCAAACTGACGCTGTAAATTATATGTCTGAGGGAGACAAAAAAAAAAGACGTAAACAACTATAAAACACAAAAGTTGATTAAGTTGTTCTGCTTTATACCAGATGCTATATAAACCCTCTCATGTCCATGTTGAACAACCAGCATTAACCCTCTCATACTCAAGTTAAACAACCAGCATTAACCCTCTCATGTCCATGTTAAACAACCAGCATTAACCCTCTCATGCCCAAGTTGAACAACCAGCATTAACCCTCTCATACTCAAGTTAAACAACCAGCATTAACCCTCTCATGTCCATGTTTAACAACCAGCATTAACCCTCTCATGCCCAACTTGAACAACCAGCATTAACCCTCTCATATCCAACTTAAACAACCAGCATTAACCCTCTCATATCCAACTTAAACAACCAGCATTAACCCTATCATGCCAACGTTGAATAATTAGGATTAACCCCTTCAAGTCCATCTCCATGTAAACACTGCCCTTTAATCCCCATCAACTGTCAACAACGGATTAACCCCAGCTTAGCGAGACTGACAATTAGGTCAGGTACTAATTACAGCACCGCTTAAATTACTTAGACCAGACACCAAAGACACTTCACATCAAGTTCAAGGTTGTTTATTTAAGACGCTACATTACACTACAGGCGATACAAAATGTAAGTCTTATATATCACACTACATCACAGGTGATACAAAATGTAAGTCTTATATATCACACTACATCACAGGCTATACAAAATGTAAGTCTAATATACTACACTACATTTTACAGGCGATATAAAATGTAAGTCTTATATACTACACTACATCACAGGTGATACAAAATGTAAGTCTTATATACTACATTAAAGGTGATACAAAATGTAAGTCTTATATACAACACTACACTACAAGCGATACAAAATGTAAGTCTTATATACTACACTACATCACAGGTGATACAAAATGTAAGTCTTATATACAACACTACACTACAAGCGATACAAAATGTAAGTCTTATATATCACACTACATCTTAAAGGTGATACAAAATGTAAGTCTTATATACTACACTACATCTTACAGGCGATACAAAATGTAAGTCTTATATACTACACTACATCTTAAAGGCGATACAAAATGTAAGTCTTATATACTACACTACATCTTACAGGCGATACAAAATGTAAGTCTTATATACTACACTACATCACAGGTGATACAAAATGTAAGTCTTATATACCACACTACATCTTAAAGGTGATACAAAATGTAAGTCTTATATACTACACTACATCACAGGTGATACAAAATGTAAGTCTTATACACCACACTACATCACAGGTGATACAAAATGTAAGTCTTATGTGCTACACTACATCTTAAAGGCGATACAAAATGTAAGTCTTATATACCACACTACATCACAGGTGATACAAAATGTAAGTCTTATATATCACACTACATCTTCTGAACTTTGCATCTTACACACAAAACTGAATATAAGCCTAATTTAATAAATTACATTCTACTTCGATATACAATGAAAGCCTAATACTCGATACAAAATGTTAGTATTAATTTAGTACATTACATTCTACGTTCGATATAAAAGGTAAGCCTAATACACCACATCTCACACTCGATACACAATTATTTAAATCTCGGTCCGAAAATAAAATTTGTTTCGTTTTATTTCACCCATCTTTAAAGATTCCAATTTTTTAACCCACCAATAATGATGGTAGGCGGAGCTCTTGAGTCCGATTTTTTTTTCTTAAATCTGCGAGTAATTAAAACAGACAATGCCCCTCCATGGAAGTGTCTGCCGAAAGTCTGCTGAGATGTCTGAGTGAGATTAGTTTGCACCCCTAAACATCAAACGCCTGCCCCCGTTAATCACCCGTTCACGATGAATGAAATTTTTGTACCCAGTCGCCACCAAGTACCACTTTACTTTCCTCAACCCCTTTTTTTAAACGCATTTTCTTTTCCAGTCCCACAAAAATATCTCACACACAAAAAAAAAATTACTCCAACTGAAGGAGGTATTTAATTTCTAAACCCCTGACAAAAATATAATACGCTTCAGAATTGAAGGGCCGTAACTGGTACAAAAAAAACTATTTATCTCCCCTTCGCCATACGTAAGAATTCTTTGTTCTTGGTTCGGTTTCGTTGCTTTTATTCTCTCCCTTGTTTACCATACAAACGTATAAACTATTTAAAGGAGAAAAAATGGCCCCATTGAGAAGAAGACTACGTCTACCGTACTAACGTTTTAGAAAAGATTTATAAAAGATTTCAGCGGTTAAATATTTCTCAACTCGCGAACATCAGTCGCGAGTCTGAAAAAGATTTACAAGAAAGGGACATAATTCAGCTTAACAAGCGTGAAAATGGCGGCAAATTTTCTTTCATTAGACGTTTTATGAGATGTAATTGTAAACATAATTATGTATAATTTAAATAGAGAAATTAATTAGTATACGCGGCGGGTGTTAGGGTGTAATTTCAAATGATATTTTTTTTAAACTGTAGTTTTGGGGACTTTGTTAAAAAAAAGGTATTAGTGGTAAAGATAAAATGGTAAGTAGGATGAAAAGAGTTGAGCCACGCCCACTTCCCGAGGGTGACACTCGTGTCAGCTGCACGGGCCAAGTGATTTGAACCTCGCTAAAGTGGGGGGCGGGGGGGGGGGTAAGGTTGCTGTTGCTGGGACCACCGGCATGGTGGTGTGGCGCTGGACCATCGGACTAGCAGACCACCAGAGTAGCAGACGACCAGCCCACCACAAAGCACCACACAACCACACCACCAGACGCCAGACAAAGAGACCCCCACACCATCACAACACCAGAATACTACACCAACCCACACCACCACACCATCGCACCACTACACCAGACCATCACAACACCAGAATATTACACCACCACACACCACCACACCATCGCACCACTACACTAGACCATCACAACACCAGAATATTACACCACCACACACCACCACACCATCGCACCACTACACCAGACCACCACAACACAAGAATACTACACCAACCCACACCACCACACCATCGCACCACTACACCAGACCATCACAACACCAGAATATTACACCACCACACACCACCACACCATCGCACCACTACACCAGACCATCACAACACCAGAATATTACACCACCACACACCACCACACCATCGCACCACTACACCAGACCATCACAACACCAGAATATTACACCACCACACATCACCACACCATCGCACCACTACACCAGACCATCACAACACCAGAATATTACACCACCACACACCACCACACCAAAACACCACTAGACCACTACGCCACAAAAAAACACCACACCATCACACCACCAAAATACCAATCCACAACACCACCATACCACCACATCACCACATCACCACATCACCACACCTCTAAAGACGACAGCGGCTGGAGACAACACAGCATAAACCTTACCAAAATGGTCAGATAAAGCTATTTCTAATGGACGGCTAGATGACGTTTATATCTAATGGACGGCTAGACGATGTTTTAAATTTCTAATGGACGGCTAGACGATGTTTTAAATTTCTAATGGACGGCTAGACGATGTTTTAAATTTCTAATGGACGGCTAGACGATGTTTTAAATTTCTAATGGACGGTCAGACGTTGTTTTATATCTAATGGACGGCTAGACGATGTTCTATATCTAATGGACGGACAGACGATGTTTTAAATTTCTAATGGACGGCTAGACGTTGTTTTATATCTAATGGACGGCCAGACGATGTATTATATTTCTAATGGACGGTCAGACGTTGTTTTATATTTCTAATGGACGGCTAGACAATGTTTTAAATTTCTAACGGACGGCTAGACGATGTTTTATTTTTTTAATGATGGCCATGTAAAGCTATTCCTAATGGACGGTCAACTGGTTTTTTTTTTCAAATGACAGGCAAGCTTATTTTCTGTTGGATGGTCATGTGATATTGGCTAACTTTATCCAATGGACGGCAGTTCAAAGCAGGCTTATTTTGTAATGGACGGCAGTTCAAAGCAGGCTTATTTTATAATGGACAGCAGTTCAAAGCAGGCTTATTTTGTAATGGACGGCAGTTCAAAGCAGGCTTATTTTGTAATGGACGGCAGTTCAAAGCAGGCTTATTTTGTAATGGACGGCAGTTCAAAGCAAGCTTATTTTGTAATGGACGGCAGTTCAAAGCAGGCTTATTTTGTAATGGACGGCAGTTCAAAGCAGGCTTATTTTGTAATGGACGGCAAAGTAAGGCAGGCTTATTTTGTAATGGACGGCCATTCAAAGCAGCAATGTGACTTTTGAAGTTGCCAATACGCAGGGGCCGTAACCAATGATTAGCTGTCTGTTGTTCTGTGGGGTTTGCGGGCAGGACGAGTGAACACCCCTTGATTTCTGCGCCGTCTGCTAGAATTTTAGCGCCATAGCCATGTAATCAAAGCGTTGGTTAGACTAGTTAACGAAGCTAAAAATTAACGATCACAACAACAAATTTTTTATTTTTTTTTAAATCTTCTAACGCGCTCTGTAATCAAGCTGACGATAGCACCACTCCTTAAGTCTGAAATGGACAAAGAAGCGGAAATCTGCCCCCTCCCCCAACCCTCAGCCCCCCCAACCCCCCCCCCCCCCCATACCACAGGAATGTTACGGTACTTCAAAAATTAATCGACAGTACTGAGTCGTTGCACGTAGCTGCCCCTCCTTATGTTCACCCGAAGCACAACTGATCTTTATACATCTGAAACGTATACACGTTGGATCACATTCGAGCTCCGACTTTTACGATGAATAGTTTTAATTTTTTTTTACTCGTGAAATCAAAACATTTGGTCAAACTTTTGGAGGTGCTGACAGTGAGGGCCCCGGGGTGGAGGGAGATGGGGGGAGATAGTTTATCGATGAGTCACGTGACACAAAAAAATAACGGCCATGTTTGATTGGTGAGTCAGAAATAACTGTTGAAACAGCTTGTTTTTTATGCAACTATTTTCTGAGTTATTTCCCATTATTTGTCAACCTGAGTTATATCCCTTAACAAATGTGATGTTTGGCAGAGGTGAATAAACATTGGTTTTAGAGAGTTAATTTTTCTTACCTTGGAGAGTTGACTGTCCGTGTTGGTTTCAAAGATAAAAACTAAAACAATTGGATTTATTAAAGTTAGGTAAATCTTTAAAAAAAATATAATAGCTCAAAATAAAATATTGTTCTTAATCAAACAGTGAGAGAAATGTCTGTCTTAAGATGTGCTACATAATGTTGTATACAACATACTCAGAGTTTCTTCCAGGCATCTCTTCGGGGGTGGGGGGCGAAGCCCCATTTATATAGAAAATATATACTTTTAACAGTGTCCGCGCCCCCCCCCCCGCCCCGAAGAAAGTTTACCGCCCCTCCCCCCGAAAATTTCAAGTGCCCCCCCCCCCCCCCCCCCCCGAAGAAAAAAGTCTGGAAGAAACACTGAACATAATTCATATATCACCAACGATATCATAGACAGGTTATATCAAACGTGTAGTTTTATACCAGTTGCTGGTCCTACTAGCGACTGTTTGGTCCTGCTATAGACTGTTTAGTCCTGCTATAGACTGTTTGGTCCTGCTATAGACTGTTTAGTCCTGCTATAGACTGTTTGGTTCTGCTGTAGACTGTTTGGTCCTGCTAGCGACTGTTTGGTCTTGCTAGCTAGTATCTATTCAGTTTCTCTATGCTATCATTTATTTTAAAAATTATCAGGAAACATAAAGGAAAAAAATACCTGGCAAGTTTTTAAAATTTTATTTTCAATTCACTGTTTCGTGAATCTAATTTTAGCTGTGTTACGGATACTAAAAAAAACAATTGTAAACTACAGAGCCGCTTGATGAAAAAATATAATCGTGCTCCGCTACGGAACAAAAGACTTAGCCACGCGGCGGATGAATAGGGGGTGTGGCGGGAGGGTGGAGGATGGGGTGGCCAGGGTGAAGGGTCAGCTACAAGACCAACAGATGGGTCATCCGATGACGAAATAAAAGAATGACCACAAACAGGTTTGAAGTTGACCTGTGACCCCTTGAACTTTTTTCACGAGCTGCAACTTGACCCCTTGGTCCATCGGCCGTCTAATCTGTTCCTTGGACGGCCAGCTCATCAGGTCAGCCTGATCCGAGGGTTTTATGGCCGGCCTGTCGTCACCTGCGCACCCGGGTCTGACGTCATCAATAGCCGGAAAGCTGAGCCGGACCCGGCTCTATTGTGGCTGGACTTTTCAGAACAATCCATACAAGTGGTGGCAAAAATAGAAATCATGCGGAAACTGAAATATCTGAAGCAATAAAGAACATGAGCGGAGGGAAGGGGGTGGGGGGGGGGAGGAAGGAATATTTTATTTTCATATCAATAGTTGTATTACTACAAACAAAATGACGAATTCTTTATATAACGTATATATATATACAACCAGCCGTATTGTTTATTTACATGGTATTCACGCCGTTACAAATGATTCTATGACGATTCTGCAGAGTTTTTTCCAAGTTTCTCTGATGTTCTCTTGTCCTCGGTTTAATTAGGGTTAGGCCCCGTCCCTTGTCTGCTTTGGTTAGGGTTAGATTGTGTCTATGAACTGCGCTCAACAAATTTTAAAGCCGCCATCATTTGTTACTCAGCTAGACAGGAAACGTTCTTGCCTTGAGAAGAAAATGATTTTTTTAAATAACTTATTTTTACTTAATTAGCCAACAAACACTATGTTATTTATTAAAAGTGTTTTTTTGG
The DNA here is from genome assembly GCF_028476545.2 of Physella acuta. Classification (NCBI taxonomy): domain Eukaryota; kingdom Metazoa; phylum Mollusca; class Gastropoda; family Physidae; genus Physella; species Physella acuta. The sequence goes on along the minus strand of NW_026732373.1, from coordinate 158,007 downwards.
GTTGTTAAAACTAAAATTAACCTACTTACATTTTTAAGTGAAAAGTGGGGCCATATGCAATTATGGCTTCCAAAATTCATATATTTCAAGTGATAACACATTTGTCAACTTTTTTCGCCCCACTTGTTTTATGTATTTATATTTCAGCAGAACGCACAAATCGATGGCTTAAATATCTGTTTCATGCTGTGATCAATAGCCAGAGGCGTAGCTAATGGGGGAGTTGGGGGGTGCACCCCCTTTTACAAAAATTAGGGGAGCGGGCAGATTATTGCTACACTGCCACACTCTTCATAGAATTTGTTATTTATTCTAAAAAAAAACTACACCTAAGTTTGAATTAATATTTAAACTGTATTAGTTTTAGACCTTTCCCTCCCTACCATTAAACACACTCTTTACCTGCTACCATCGCCCTCCATCTGACGATGTGACGCCCCCCCCCCCCCCTACCTCCTTCCATTTTACCCTGATTCCGCCCACGACCACTGCATACTTTCACCCCCAGCCTTAAGCTGGTCATCGTGTAGTCGCAGTCAGTCTATTCAAGGCTTAATTACAAAGGGAATTAACCCATTTTTCTATACACGAGTAATGGCCTCTGACACAAAAATTAGTTTCAGGAAGAAAAAGTGCTTTGTTTTTTGTTGAATATCACGTAGGCTGTAATAAGTAAATGAGTAATTTGGTTGTCTTTCAGATGAGTCATCAAATATCATCTTTGTTTAAAATACAAACCAATTATTTTCTCTTTTAAACGAGAGTTACTTCCCGCTGTCATTTGTCAACTGTATAAAGGGACATAACCTACATGTCTGTTGTCCTTGTGTCCTGTGTCCTGTGTCCTAATTTTTCTATTTGTCGTGTAAGTCCTAGTCTGTTGTCCTTGTGTCCTGTGTTCTAATATTTCTATTTGTCGTGTAAGTCCTAGTCTGTTGTCCTTGTGTCCTGTGTCCCAATTGTTTTATTTGTGATGTAAGTCCTAGTCTGTTGTCCTTGTGTCCTGTGTTCTAATTTTTCTATTTGTCATGTAAGTCCTAGTCTGTTGTCCTTGTGTCCTGTGTCCTGTGTCCTAATTTTTCTATTTGTCGTGTAAGTCCTAGTCTGTTGTCCTTGTGTCCTTGTGTCCTGTGTCCTAATTTTTCTATTTGTCATGTAAGTCCTAGTCTGTTGTCCTTGTGTCCTGTGTCTTGTGTCCTGTGTCCTGTGTTCTAATTTTTCTATTTGTGATGTAAGTCCTAGTCTGTTGTCCTTGTGTCCTGTGTCCTAATTTTTCTATTTGTCATGTAAGTCCTAGTCTGTTGTCCTTGTGTCCTTGTGTCCTGTGTCCTAATTTTTCTATTTGTCATGTAAGTCCTAGTCTGTTGTCCTTGTGTCCTGTGTCCTTGTGTCCTGTGTCCTAATTTTTCTATTTGTCGTGTAAGTCCTAGTCTGTTGTCCTTGTGTCCTGTGTCCTAATTTTTCTATTTGCCATGTAAGTCCTAGTCTGTTGTCCTTGTGTCCTTGTGTCCTGTGTCCTAATTTTTCTATTTGTCATGTAAGTCCTAGTCTGTTGTCCTTGTGTCCTGTGTCCTTGTGTCCTGTGTCCTAATTTTTCTATTTGTCGTGTAAGTCCTAGTCTGTTGTCCTTGTGTCCTGTGTCCTAATTTTTCTATTTGCCATGTAAGTCCTAGTCTGTTGTCCTTGTGTCCTGTGTCCTGTGTCCTGTGTTCTAATTTTTCTATTTGTCATGTAAGTCCTTGTCTGTTGTCCTTGTGTCCTGTGTCCTAATTTTTCTATTTATCATGTAAGTCCTAGTCTGTTGTCCTTGTGTCCTATAACACGATAGCCTCACGCTATACCAGGACATCATAGCTTTAGACAAGAGAGCTCGTCTTGACGAGTTGTCTCCCTTAGCACTAAGTCAAGATCCATTCAGACCAAACAGTCCAGTGGCAGGTAGAGTAGAGTCCACCTGTTTTTTTTTCATTACCTTGGCGTAGAAAAAGAAACCGTAGCCCGAACTTTTTACTTTCACCAACTCGAGTTAGGTACCAATTAAAGCTGGATAGACTCTAGGATGTCATACTGACTAAAACCGGATTAACGGAATTCTAGACTTCCAGGTTTGTGTTCGTGTGCATGTAGTTACAAAATATATAAATAAAGAAATCCCAACAAATCATGTGTAAAAACAACGTGATAAGTTTCAACCATTTTCGTTGATAACAAACACTTTTTACAACAAATTCGACTCTTTAAATCTTATGTTTTAATTTTTTTAAATAAAATAACATTGTTATACGATCTTTATATTGTGTTATTTCTCTCTCCAATATTTCTTAATTAAAATACCTTAATTGAAATGCTATAAATAAGTTCTCTTGTTTGTCTATTATCGAAAGTTCTTAAAAATACAATCAAAGGGAAGTAAGTCGAATAATTATTTTGATGAAAAACTACAAGCAAAATTATATTTTTGTTGTTTTTACATACTTCATTGTAAGTTATTTTTTTTTAAATGTGTTCCATTTTTGTAACACGGTTACAAGTTTATTTCTTTTTGTACAATTACATGTACACATTTGCTAGACATTTAATTGTTGATTTTATATTTTAATTTTATGTATGGAGTTATCTCTATAAATGATGCCTCTAATTCTTGCTTTAGATTTTTTGTAACTTCTACGTCGAGTGTGCTGGCACCATCATCATTTAGGGTCGTGCTGCCCGACGGTAGAGTCCCCAATACCTTGGAACGTGATAGGGGGTGAGTGAGTGTAGGTGGGATAGGGTCATTGACCCTTGAAAAACAAACTACACATGCAAGATTTGTTGACAAAAAATATTTTAAATAATGTGTGTACATGGGATCTTGAAACGTTAAAACGACCAAAGAATTAGTTCCATAAGAAAGCTTCAGCAATAGAATGCATTACACCGAATGCAAATGACTACAAGAACAGCAAATTGAAATTATCATGAAGCAAACTTTTGAAGTATTATTTACTTTTTAATTACCTCAATTGCATGTGTTTTTTTTTTTCTTGTTTTTTTTTTTGTCCACTTGCATTGAACCGTAAACAAACCCTCATCACTTTAATTTGATTCTTGTTTTATTTGGCAACATCCACATGAAGGGTTGACTGAGCTCTGTGTCGCTTAGAGCGTCCATACCTTCTAGAACGTCATTCACGTTGGTGGTCTTAGAATAACGTCGTCGTTAGCGACTAGCGGCCTTCTGTGTTGAAATAGCTCGGGTTAAGATTGTTGTTTGGGTTAGGATTAGTGGGGCATTAAGGTTTTATTTTGGAAGTTTCCGTAATATTTGGGGGGAAAAGGTATAGCGCTGGATGAGGCACGAACTAAGAATAATCCAGAAGACATCGCAGGTATGGCGCTAAACTGGACGCCTCAAGGAAAAAGAAAGCAGGGAATGCCAAGGGGAAGCAGCTGACAGAGGTAGGACTGTCATGGGGGTCTGCCAGAAAAATTGTCAGTGACCGACAAAAGTGGAGGGAGCTTTCTGTGGCGGCCCCATGTGTCTTGGGCACAAAAAGGAAAAGATCATGAAGGTTAAGGTTTAGGTCTAAGCTTAGGGTTATAGTTTAGGTCAAGATTAGTTAAGGATTAGGATTAGAGTCGAAGCTAGAATCGGCACTAAGGTTTGAGTTGTAGCGTTGCTGATATGCTTATGATGGCGTCGTTAGCAACGACAAAACATCTGCCTAGGACGTGTACTGGCCACATGTTTTTTTTAACATCAATTTTTTTTTTCTTCATTCTTTTTTTCTTGAATCTTGTTCAATGAACGCATTAAGTGCGACATTGTCTTTCTAATGGAAATAAAACAACACCTCCGACACATCGCGCACCCATCCCAGGGCCAGAAAATCCAGCCATTACTCAACCAAACACCTCCTCCCCTACCCTGACACTGTAACCCTTGACCCACATCCCGGCATCTAGAGTACTCGGCCCTTAACGTAATCAAAACAACAGCTCACATCATTCTGAACGTCATTTTTTTTATATCTGACTCATCGTTTGATAATCGTTCACCAGCCTTGTCTCCCCTCGTGTTTATTTCCCTTTATATTAAACAAAGCCATTGAACAGCAGAATTAGCTAGCACCAAACGGCCCTACCCTGGTCTTAGCGCGTGCTTCTGGGCGGGAAATCCCATATCCGGGTCAGCGAGACATCAGTCTGGGATCGTTCGAAGGAGTGTTTTATTTTAATTAATTTTAATGAGCATGACGTCATTGTTTTAAATGCAACCAGGATGTAATCATTTTTTCCACTCCCTGACCATGCGCGTGACGCGAGGCATGTAATGAGTAAAGGTTCGGGTCATTTAAACATGATACGGTAGATGCAGTAGAGCTCATCTATTTCTGTTAGAGCATCGTGCTCTTTCCGGTTGATTCCCGTCACTCTTATTTCTTCACATTACCTCAACCCCCCCCCCCCCCCCCACCCACCCACCCAACATTCATCTTACCTACATCCTCTCGTTTTCTTTTCCTAGATCACAACTAGACTACAACTGGACCACAACTACGTCACAACTAGACCACAACAAGACCACAAGAAGACCACAACAACATCACAACTAGACCACAACTAGACCACAACTAGACCACAACAAGACCTCTATAGGACATTAATTAGAACTAAACTAAACCAGAACTCAACTGGATCTCAGCTGATATTAACTACCCATATTCATACACACACACACAAACACACACACACACACACACAAACACACAAGCACACATTCAAACACACACAAACACGAACACACACAAACACACACACACACACAAACACACATGTGCACATAAACTAAATCCACGCCCTTTATCTCTCCCCCCCCACCCCCACCCGTCCATTATAACGCCACCCTGATATGGCTGCCTTCTATCATCAACTGCTTCACGTCATGTAGATTTCTCCTATCACAAAAATTATCTCCCCATTAATACAGTATTAACGTGTTTTTTCTTTACAATTTTTTTCTACGCCAATTGAGCGCGGAAACTCCTACAAAAACATATTTTAACGTCTAGTTATTATGCCGATTGACATACATATAAAACATACACATATTGCTCATAAACATGTCTGCTCTATGAGCACTCGTTGGACTAGTCATCGGGGGTTGTCTGGTCAAGACGGTAGAGCGATAGGCATGAGCGTTCAAACCTTTCTTGATACTTTTTTTTAAACAAATCGCTAAAAAAACATCTGGTCCCATACGCCCCACCAAAATATTTGTACCCCTGATACCCATTTTGCGAAAAAAAAAATTAAAATGTGTCTTAATTATTTTTAGTCATTCTTAAAGACCAATCAATTTTTTGTAATTTGTTTAGTTTTTAATATTAAACACTAGATTTAATACTAATACCTTAAAGACATGTTTGTGAAGTGTATAAAATAAATTAATTTCAATTACTTGGATTGAAATATACAACTCAACTTACGTTTTTAATAGCTTCGTCTTCGGGGTAGTAACAAGGGGATCAGGGGATCAGATATTTTATTTCATATACATACAAATATATTTATACATGCGTATACATCTATATCATATATATATATATATATATATATATATATATATATATATATATATATATATATATATATATATATATATATATATATATATATATATGTGATAAACGGGTATATATATGATTAACGGATATAAATTCGCATACTCATGCATATTTACATATTAACTAGACGTATGCAAATCAGCAAGTATGACATTATCGATGACAAATATAAGTGGGCAAAGGGAGACAACTAGATTAAATAAAAAACCATCATCCAATGATTATGGTGAGCGCTGTAAAATCTGCAGTTAGGAGTGTCCGCTATAAGTAAACTGGTCACGGGAGATAACCAAGTTTTGTAGTTGAATGGCGGGTGATGGAAGGGGAAATAATCTCGTATCACAACACTCTAGTACACGTCATCGCTTTGTCATGGCTGGGAATGGAGACAATTGATATTTAGGTACTTTTTGAGGGGTTTTAAGCACGAAATGAAACAACCATAAAAACAGTTATTGATATGTTCATGTTTTTTTTTCTTCTTGTTTTTTTTAAAGATAAATTTATGGGATGTATTAGTCATGTTGAGTTTTGTTGAGAATTATTCCGCATGAATGTGGTGGTATAGGGTGTAATCAGCTATGTGTGTGTGAGGGGGGGGGGGATATGTTTTTGTGCTGCATTCGTATATGTATTTTGGCGATTTTGTTGTGTATGTGTTACTGTTGAAGGTATTTTAAATGCTGTTTTATTTTTATTTATTTTTATTTTCCTATTTATTCCACGTATGAACTAGAGTGAGTTTCCTTTACTGGGGCGGATGGTTGTCATTTATATATATATATATATATATATATATATATATATATATATATATATATATATATATATATATATATATATATATATATATATATATATATATATATATATATATATATATACCCCACTATTATGTTCCACCTCCATTATGTTTATGTTTGTTAAGCCGAAAAGTCCAGAGTTCGAACCAGAGACAGCAACCTATCTAGGAGAGACAACTCAAAAAACAAACAACTGCTGCCTGGTAGTTTGTTCTTGAATGGACAAGGTCTATGTAAGCAAATCCAAAAAGAAAAAATCAGTCTGAAATCGTATCTAACATCATAGCTGTATCTACACCATATGTCATCTGACATAGCTGTACCTACACCATATGTCATCTGACATCATAGCTGTATCTACACCATATGTCATCTGACATCATAGCTGTATCTACACCATATGTCATCTGACATCATAGCTGTATCTACACCATATGTCATCTGACATCATAGCTGTATCTACACCATATGTCATCTGACATCATAGCTGTATCTACACCATATGTCATCTAACATAGCTGTATCTACACCATATGTCATCTAACATAGCTGTGTCTACACCATATGTCATGTAACATCACAGCTGTACCTACACCATATTTCATCTGACATCATAGCTGTTCCTACACCATATGTCATGTAACATCACAGCTGTACCTACACCATATGTCATGTAACATCATAGCTGTACCTACACCATATGTCATGTAACATCACAGCTGTACCTACACCATAAGTCATCTGACATCATAGCTGTACCTACACCATATGTCATCTGACATCATAGCTGTACCTACACCATACCTCTGTCAAGTAGGCTCACCATAATGCTAGGCGACGAAATTGTCATCTACAGGTCCCAACACTTCTCTGTCTAGCGCTAATTCTAGGGGACGCAACAATTATCAGTTGGACACTAATTTTATGGTCCACAACTGTCCACTAAACAACACTTATTTACCTTTACAAGTGAGCATTACTCAGTTAAAATGTTCTACCCAGCCCTACGATTTGTTTCTTGCTAATGACAGACTTTTTTTACTTGGCAATTGATTTTTTTTCCTACCTTAAGTTAAGTCGAACTGTTTAAAATGTCAAGTGAAGGCAGACGGCCTATCAACCAATCACAAAGTGAGTGATTCATCCAAGCTAATATACCAAGCACTCAACATGATGTATCAACCTTACAACTTCATATACCAACCTCACAATCTGATATATAAAAATCAACCTGATACACCAACCCCTAAATAAGATATACTAACCTCACATCCTGATATACGAATACCACAACCTTGATATACCAACCTCACAATCTGATATATAAAAAAATCAACCTGATACACCAACCACTAAACTTCATATACCAACCCCTAAACAAGATACACCAACCTCATAACCTGATATACCAACCTCACATGCTAATATACCAACCTCACATCCTGATACACCAACTTCACATCCTAATATACCAACCTGACAGCCTGATATACGAATACCACAACCTTGATATACCATCCACCCCCAACTAGATGCACGACAACTGCTACAAGAGAAAAACAATCAACGAATATGTCCTGTACTTTTGGCAATCAGAAATAATTTCTAGAATAAAAACAATTTTCACAATAAATAATGGGGTAAAAACAGCGCGCAAGCAATGTGACCTTTTTATTTTTTGTTGGTTTCTCAATCAAGTTCTGTGAGTTTATGTCAAGTGTGGGAGGATGCAATACAAGATTTTTAGGCCAATATTTTTAGGCCAATATTTTTAGGCCAATTTTTTTAGGCCAATTTTTTAGGCCAATTTTTTAGGCCAATATTTTCAGGACAAAATATTTTAGGCCAATATTTTTATTCTTACGATATGTCTGCGTAGATGTGGTTTGTAAGGCACCGAAGAAAAAATCAATTAAAAATTTAAATAACATTATTAATTAAAAATTAGCATTTCGCTTTGGAACTGCTGACTGTATGAGGCAAAGTGGGAAATATATAGGAACAGTAGGTTAGCATGGACCCAAGCTAACAAGGTGGGCATTTTATTTTATGTGGCTCCTTTAAGTTTGTCTGTCAGTCTGTCTCTGACAAAATCACGAGCCATTTTCTAAAAATTGACAACATTCGTATTAAAGGTGTAGTGGCGATAGATTGAAATGTTCCAAAACTTGTTTTGGAAAATCTTTGAAAATGATATATTAAATTATTAATACAAATGCTTAAAAAGACTTTTAAAAAAAGAAAGAATTATTTGCTCACGATAATATTTGTATACATAGTAAATCGACTGATAATGTTAAAATTCTAATCAATGGAAATATTTCTGTATAGACAACATCCTACTGAATGGATATGTGTCTACGTCCATCGACCACATCCTATTGAGTGGACATTCGTTGAAGGATTCGCTTCTTCAACTGCTTGATAAATCTGGGGGAGGGGGAGGGGGGATGGAAAATGTGTCTCTCCTTGTAAGTTAGAACCAAATTATCAACTCTCCCTCGTGACTATGTGGTTCGCGCGTTCATCAAGTTTGATGACGTCACTCGTCCATCAACCCCGATGACGTCACTCGTCCATCACACATGTTGACGTCACTCGTCCATCAAGTTAGATGACGTCACTCGTCCATCAAATTTTATGACGTCAGTCGTCCGTCAACACGCGATGACCTCACTCGTCCATCAACCCCGATGACGTCACTCGTCCATCACACATGTTGACGTCACTCGTCCATCACCACGATGACATCAGCCACCCACCCACCAACATCCTGTAGTTCCCTAATGACTGACTTGTCAAGCCAGGTTACATGGGTCTGTAGACCAGGAGGCCGTTTTCGTGGCACCGTCTACATCATTTAGTGCCAGCGTGTACATCATTTGTTTCGCCAAGAAATGTTTTCTGACGGCCAACTAATGACGTGCTTTTGTATCCACTCAACCACCCGGTCATTATGACGTAGATGCTAAACTTTTAGGAGCTCGGATAACGGGTCGTTAAATCTATAAATGTACAAGGTTTTTAAAAACACTCGCAATTTTAAAGACAACTAGATCTACTGTTTTGGGCTGCGAATATAAATGGGGTTCTAGGTTTTAAAAAATGTTGGGTGCATTTTTTAGTTTAAACTTGTATCGGGTATTGTGGCAGTAAGATTTGTCTACGCTTTACAAATCAAACTGTTTCCGAGAATTAGATTCAACATTATAAAAATAGAACAATTAAAATACAACATGGCATAGAGCACCTTCGCAGCGCAATACCACGATATTTTTTTCTCATTAAAAAAAAACATTCAGTTTGAATATATATATATATATATATATATATATATATATATATATATATATATATATATATATATATATATATATATATATATATATATATATATATATATATATATATATATATATATAAATATATATATATATATATATATATATATATATATATATATATATATATATATATATATATATATATATATATATATATTAATACTAATAGTTTCGCTGTCTCTCTATGTATCTATCTATCTATCTGTCTGACAAGAACGCTCTAGAGAAAACACAAGCAATTTAAAAACATGCATAGTAATTCGAAAAACGAAGTATGACGTCGACACATTTAGCATAGAGTAGAAAATAATCTCAAGCCCAGAGAGTGCTCACAGTTATATGACGTCATTGATTTTCGCGTTAACATTGTATAAAAAGGAAATGTTGTCTAATCTTAATGGTTTGCGTGAAGAGTTTCTTTCATACAATTCTTCGGGTAGGGGCGAAGCCCCACCCCCACGTAAGAACGTCTGAGCCCCCCCCCCCCCTCGGGGAGTGGGCGGACACTGGAAAAAGTATATAATTATATTTCGTTGAATGGGACGGTAGACATGTTTTTTTAGGGGGGTGGGGGGGGGGGGGTGGGGTGTGTGTGGGGGGGGTGGTTTTAATTTAGACTTTTTCCTCCCCGGAGAGGGGTGGGGGTACTTGAAATTTTCGGTGGCGGGGGTAGAATTTTCGGGGAGGGGGCGGACACTGGAAAAAGTATATAATTATATTTCGTTGAATGGGACGGTATACATGTTTTTTGGGGTGTGGGGGGGTGGGGGGGGGGGGGGGTGTGTGGGGGGTGTGTGTGTGGGTGGGGGGTGGTGTGTGTGGGGGTGTGGGGTGGGTGGGGGGGGTGGGGGGTGGGGGGTGGGGGGTGTGGGGGGTGGTTTTAGTTTAGAGAAAAGAGACAGCACTATCAGCCTAGCGCCCGGTGTATCCTTCCTCAACGGGCCATTTTTCTCGTATATATATATCAGCTGTTCTTTTTTTTTTTTTTACAAATTGTGCGCAAAATAAAAAGAAATCAATTAATGTTAAGAAAAAAAAAAGAGTAGGCCTACGTTAGTTTGAATTCATTTGCTAAATATTGGTTTCTAGTTGCTAAAAACATCAGCTTCGCTGTTGTTGTTTTTGTGTTTAGTTTTTTTAAAACAAATTATTGATCTAGGATATTAATTTGCTTTTGCAAATATATTTCTTCCAAAAATAGATTAGGAGGCGTGTGGGAGGACAGTGATTGGCTAGCCGGAAATGAAGCTTGTTGTGTAAACATATCAGGCATTTTTAGCCGTGTCTGCAGAAGTCTGGAGCCGTGACGTGGTGACGTGTCTTGGATGGAGTCGTGACGTGGTGACGTGTCTTGGATGGAGTCGTGACGTGGTGACGTGTCTTGGATGGAGTCGTGACGTGGTGACGTGTCTTGGATGGAGCCGTGACGTGGTGACGTGTCTTGGGTGGAGCCCTGACGTGGTGACGTGTCTTTGATGGGGCCGTGACGTGGTGACGTGTCTTGGATGGAGCCGTGACGTGGTGACGTGTCTTGGGTGGAGCCCTGACGTGGTGACGTGTCTTTGATGGGGCCGTGACGTGGTGACGTGTCTTGGATGGAGCCGTGACGTGGTGACGTGTCTTTGATGGGGCCGTGACGTGGTGACGTGTCTTGGATGGAGCCGTGACGTGGTGACGTGTCTTGGATGGAGCCGTGACGTGGTGACGTGTCTTGGATGGAGCCGTGACGTGGTGACGTGTCTAGGGTGGAGCCGTGACGTGGTGACGTGTCTTTGATGGGGCCGTGACGTGGTGACGTGTCTTGGATGTAGCCGTGACGTGGTGACGTGTCTTGGATGGAGCCGTGACGTGGTGACGTGTCTTGGATGGAGCCGTGACGTGGTGACGTGTCTTGTATGGAGCCGTGACGTGGTGACGTGTCTTGGATGGAGCCGTGACGTGGTGACGTGTCTTGGATGGAGCCGTGACGTGGTGACGTGTCTTGGATGGAGCCGTGACGTGGTGACGTGTCTTGGATGGAGCCGTGACGTGTCTTGGGTGGAGCCGTGACGTGTCTTGGGTGGAGCCGTGACGTGGTGACGTGTCTTGGGTGGAGACGCGACGTGTCATGGGTGGAGCCGTGACGTGGTGACGTGTCTTGGATGGAGACGCGACGTGTCTTGGGTGGAGCCGTGACGTGGTGACGTGTCTTGGATGGAGCCGTGACGTGGTGGCGTGTCTTGGGTGGAGACGCGACGTGTCATGGGTGGAGCCGTGACGTGGTGACGTGTCTTGGGTGGAGACGCGACGTGTCATGGGTGGAGCCGTGACGTGGTGACGTGTCTTGGATGGAGCCGTGACGTGTCTTGGGTGGAGCCGTGACGTGTCTTGGGTGGAGCCGTGACGTGGTGACGTGTCTTGGGTGGAGACGCGACGTGTCATGGGTGGAGCCGTGACGTGGTGACGTGTCTTGGATGGAGACGCGACGTGTCTTGGGTGGAGCCGTGACGTGGTGACGTGTCTTGGATGGAGCCGTGACGTGGTGACGTGTCTTGGGTGGAGACGCGACGTGTCATGGGTGGAGCCGTGACGTGGTGACGTGTCTTGCATAGAACCGTGACGTGGTGACGTGTCTCAGTGCATCTCTCACTATATGACGCTCTTGTTAAGACACGTGATTCACTTAGTATGACGTCACTTATAGAGATTAACCTTTTTTAATTAGACCTTCATTAGACAGTCTAGACCTGTTGGCTAAATCTCATTAGACCCTAGTTATATTTTTACCACTGAAGGCTATTAGACCTACAAAATGAGCTGTAGTTTTAAAATTTGAAGGAACTATTTTTTACCTATTCCCCCCAAGTTGGAAACTACAAATGTTCTCACCACCTAACCTTACTACCGTGGTCATATATTGTAGGGAATTAGTGAATGTGGGTGAATGTTGTTTATACTTTGTACCTTGTCCCGTTCGTCCCTGTTCAATCCTCGTGCTGTGAGTTGTGACAGTCGGTTTGTACTGCCTATGTGTACGTGTATACAAGGTGTGTGAGAACGTGTGTGATTCAGAGGCGTAGCGAGGGGGGGGGGGGAACATATGTCCCAGGGCGCCGACCTTAGGGGGGCGCCAAAATGGGTTGGAAAAAACAAATTTAAAGTTTGAGGGGGGGGGTGCAAATCAAAAGTTCGAGGGGGGTGCAAATCGAAAGTTTGTCCCCGGGCGCCGGGAAGGGTCGCTACGCCTCTGATGTGATTGCATCAGTTTAGTCCAGTTCTCGCACAAGGTTAGTGTAGGTTAGCATCTTAGTTTGTGTTGGTTAGTTCTGTACTGTTAGATAGCCACTGTATCTTAGTTTGTGTTGGCTAGTTCTGTACTGTTAGATAGCCACTGTATCTTAGTTTGTGTTGGCTAGTTCTGTACTGTTAGATAACCACTGTATCTTAGTTTGTGTTGGCTAGTTCTGTACTGTTAGATAGCCAGTGTATCTTAGTTTGTGTTGGCTAGTTCTGTACTGTTAGATAGCCACTGTATCTTAGTTTGTGTTGGCTAATTCTGTACTGTTAGATAGCCACTGTATCTTAGTTTGTGTTGGCTAGTGCTGTACTGTTAGATAGCCACTGTATCTTAGTTTGTGTTGGCTAGTTCTGTACTGTTAGATAGCCACTGTATCTTAGTTTGTGTTGACGAGTTCTGTACTGTTAGATAGCCACTGTATCTTAGTTTGTGTTGGCTAGTTCTGTACTGTTGGATAGCCACTATATTTTAGTTTGTGTACTTACGTTCCTATTTATGTTTAGAATAGTCTGTGTTATGTAGATAGTGTATAAAGTGTTAAACTCTTTAGTTTTAACGAGCCATTGTTTCATTTAGTCTAGTGTTTGTGGTTGTTTATCTCTCTCTATATTTATATGTATATATATATATATATATATATATATATATATATATATATATATATATATATATATATATATATATATGTATATGTATATATTATGTATATATATATATTTATATTTATATATATATATATTTATATATATGTATATATGTATATATATATATATATATATATATATATATATATATATATATATATATATATATATATATATATATATATATTTATTTATTTATATATATATATATATATATATATATATATATATATATATATATATTTATATATATATATACATATATATATATATATATATATATATATATATATATATATATATATATATATATATATATATATATATATATATATATATATATATATATTCTTTTTAAAAGTATATTTCATATATGGGCCTTGCTAACCCGAGTCCGAATCCGGGTTTAAGCCAGTAGAATGTCCCTGGGTCTATTTAACTCTGATAGGTACCTAACTCACGATAGGGAAAACAAAGGCCGAGGTCAGTAAAACAGATGAACTCTACTTCATTTACACCATGTCCCTTGGGCACGAATGGGTGGAGATGATGCTATTTGTGGAGAGGGGCTATGTTTTAAGACATACTTGTACGATATTTTTGTGGGGTGGGTAGCCAAAATATCACATTACGCTGATAGAGTAAGTAACAAAATACTGGCACTTATTATGCCTTCAAGCTTAATTACTAGCTATATCTTCCAGTGTTACCTGAGGTAACTCACTTCCAAACCACAGGTTTTAGTAAGAGCTTTCTGATGTAAACTTCAGACTTTGATCCAGGGGAGACAACTCATGTTTCATTACATTAAGGCCGAGTTACCTCCCCTTATATAAACAACTTAATCACAGGCACAATAAAAGGAAATCTGCTACAAGCGTAAACTGTTCGCTTAATTTGATGTTTATCAAGTTAAATCGATGTCCATGTAGAGTAGTGGGTTCGGATCCTATCAAACCATACTGTTATGCCTTTAATAGCTAGCCTCTCGGGCAATTATAGTTTATACTTGAGTCAACCCAGCTGCGGCGGGTACCTGTCTGAAGGCAGCTAGGCATAGTGCTGACCAGGCTACCCATTTAAAAACTAGTGTGCAATAGACTGCTGACTTTATAACTTGTCTTTACTGGCATTGAACAGTTCTCCCACGGCAAAAGATTATCTGCTCTTTGATTCATTTTAATCGACCTCTGGTAACTTGATTGGAAATTTACAGGAATGAACATATGAACCCCCCCCCCCCCCCCCCCTCCTGCCATTATACACAATATTATAGTCAAAGAAACAGACTCGAATCGGTGAATATGGTAGAGATATGTATTATTAAAAAAAATATATTGTTGTCCGTGTTCCAAATATTTGAGGACAACTTTCATCTGGGGGTCAAGGTATCAAACTTTTAGGACAACTTTCATCTGCTGCTGTGCCTTGTGTGTCAAACATTTTTTTACCAACAACATGCGGATGATTCTACCACATCTCTTTCCATGCTAATATTCCGGTGTTTTTGTTGTTGTCCCTTTCGTTTTTCCTCCAATAAAATTAAGAAGTTCTATCCCCACCCCCGTTTTTCATCCCCCCCCCCCCCCAATTTCACAAACAGTATAACAGAACTACCACACCAACCAAACACGTGATAACATTCCTCTATTAGCAAACCTGTGTTCCATTATGTCATGTAAGACATCAGGCAACTACGACAGCAGATCATAACAGGCACCATCCTACCTACCACTGGCTAACTATCCACATCATGCAATAGGTGCTATGTTTCCTATATACGCCTGCTATCTCCCAATTTGGGTCACCCTCTGATATACGATCAAAAGAGTTGTATGATATATGGTTCGAAGAAAGCTATGACATACGATCAAAAATTTGATATATGATCAAAAGTTGATGATATACGATCAAAAGTTCATGATATACGATCAGAAGTTGATAACACACAATCAGAAGTTTTACGATACACGATCTGACGATTGTACTCCATCAGAAAAAATAAAACTGCATTCGGTAATAAAACACCACTTCCGGTGTCAAGGTTGTCAAATGGCGGGAAACGGCTGTATCAAGCAATCTAGGTCATCGTCCGGACAGAAGTATTCGTACTCGTCCCCGTTGCACTGGTAGAACCGCACGCCCAGGTGACCCAAAAACCCACAGGTCAAAGCCATCATCAGGTAGGTGGCGTGGAACATGCGCAGTCGACCGAACTTCAGGTAAGGTAGTCTGGCACACAGTTCTAGAAATGCGTCAATGCTGAACAGGCGACCTGCAGGGGACATACAAGAGTCATCTGTATGGGGACATACAAGAGTCATCTGTATGGGGACATACAAGAGTCATCTGTATGGGGACATACAAGAGTCTGGTGTATGGGGACATACAAGAGTCATCTGTATGGGGACATACAAGAGTCATCTGTATGGGGACATACAAGAGTCAGCTGTATGGCGACATACAAGAGTAAGTTGTTAGGGGACATACAAGAGTCAGCTGTATGGGGACATAGCTGTATGGGGACATACAAGAGTCATCTCTATGGGGACATACAAGAGTCATCTGTATGGGGACATACAAGAGTCATCTGTATGGGGACATACAAGAGTCATCTGTATGGGGACATACAAGAGTCAGCTGTATGGCGACATACAAGAGTCAGTTGTAAGGGGACATACAAGAGTCAGCTGTATGGGGACATACAAGAGTCATCTGTATGGGGACATACAAGAGTCATCTGTATGGGGACATACAAGAGTCAGCTGTATGGGGACATACAAGAGTCAGTTGTAAGGGGACATACAAGAGTCATCTGTATGGGGACATACAAGAGTCGTCTGTATGGGGACATACAAGTCTGGTGTATGGGGACATACAAGAGTCAGCTCTATGGGGACATACAAGAGTCAGCTGGGGACATACAAGAGTCAGCTGTATGGGGACATAGTCAGCTGTATGGGGACATACAAGAGTCATCTCTATGGGGACAATACAAATCCACATGAAGGGGACAAAATATCACCTGTAGCGGACAAATAACAGTCATATGTTGGGGACAAAAATTGCTTATTGGGGACAAACTAGATTCCTATGGGGACAAAAGCTGATTCTTTACTTTGCAGATCGTTATGTCGTTGTAACATAGTTACAGTTTTACAAGACTGTATGCTGGTCAAATACTACTTTATCCTCTCCGCCAAACTACACGTGAGATGTCACTCTATACTGTCATATATATGTATCCAGATATATGTCAAATGTCACAATATACTGTTATACATGTGTATCCAGCTTTATGTTAAATGTCACTCTAGTAATGTCATACATGTCAATCCAGCTATTCGTCAATATCATTCCATACTGTTATACATGTCCGTTCAGTTATATGTCAAATGTCACACTATACTGTCATAAAAATGTATCTAGGTATATGTCAAATGTCACTCCATAATGTCATACCTATCCATCCAGGTATATGTCAAATCCCACTCTATAATGTTACACGTGTCGGTCCAACTATATGTCAAATGTCATTCTATAATGACATACATGTCCGTCCAGCTATCTCATAAAAATTATAAACGAAGGAGTTTTTTCTTAAACAAAATATCAACTTTCTAAAATTGATGGCAAATTAGCGTATATAGTTGATTTATTATAAAACATTTTACATTTTTTTTAAATAGCAATTAACATAAACAAAATATTATTTCAAATAGAACTGAAATGTGAAATAATTGAGAAATGTTCATGATACATCACACACAATTAATTGAACTCTTCAAAAACAAGTTTTAGAATATCCGAAATTTGGTCCACCTATTAAATCTGCTTTTTATTACTTTCTCGTATATACGAAGTATAGAGAAAGTCTTGTAATCGTGCAAAAAATAAACCGGTAGTGATCTCCCCTAAACTTTCTCGAATATTCTTATATAAAACAACAGGGGATGGTAACTGGGGATATAGTTATGATTTTTAATCCATTTTAAATACTTAAACTTTTAAAAATAGAATAGAATCTCATAAAAAAAACATTGCGCACCAAGCAAACGCCGAATAAAAACGCGTATAATAGTGCGCAATATTATTAGTACTTTAAAAATTTACATTAGTTTTTTGAGAAATCGGAAGTAGCGTAAATTACTACTTCCAGTCAACGGAAATTACTCAAAATTTAACAGAAGGTAGAGAATTAGATCTTTTACTTACATGTGAAATTTCATTTATCTATCTGAAATAGTACTCAAGTTATAGGCTTTTGAAAAATTCAAAGTAGGAAAAGTACCACTTCCGGTTATCGGAAATCGCTCAAAAGTTGATACGGATCTACGATTTTGATAAAATACTTATATATGAAATTTCATCAACCTAGCTGTAACGGTACTCAAGTTATCGTGTTTACACACGGACAGACAGACAGACAGACACACACACACACAGACATACGGACAAGATTGCAAAATTATGTTTTTCCGTATCAGTGAGGTGTAAAACGTCGAGATTTGTAAAAATCTCGATTTTTTTTTTTTTGCACGATTACAATACTTTCTCTATACTACGTATATACGAGAAAGTAAAAAAATCGAGATTTTTATAAATCTCGACGTTTTACACCTCACTGATACGGAAAAACATAATTTTGCAATCTTGTCCGTATGTCTGTGTGTCTGTCTGTGTGATCCGTAGACGGTAGGAAGTCGACACTGCCCTTACACACGATACAGAGTTTCTTTTCGACATTTTTACCGATGGCGCTTCTGAAACTTTCGGAGGGGGGGGGGGGGGGGGGGGGGGAAGGGGTGTGCAGGTAGGGTGTATATTTTTTTTTAAATTATCAGATGGACGGTGAGCATGCTCCGGGTAGGCAGTACCCCTCCCCCTCCCCGTCCCATCCCACCGACCCGTACACCTCCCTCTCCCCGAAAACATGCCTGAAAGAAACTCAGCTTATTCACTAACACCCAGGTCACCGTCGTGATACATCAATGACTCTAGCGGCGTCACACATCAATGACTCTAGCGGCGTCACACATCAGTGACTTGTATTCCGCATGTCATTGACTCTCCAAATGTCATAAGTTCAATTTTGAATCATATATAAGTAATTGTATGAGTGCTAGCTACTTCGTGTCGTTTTATCAAAGTAACCGTTGATGGGTAAACTTCGGTGTACAAGGTAGATGACTAGCCACGTCAAGTAAACATTTCAACAAACAGACGTGGAATTAACATTCTGGAATACTGTAAGCTGACATTTTTAAACTTAAATTTAATGGTTTATTAAATTATTAATTTAATTATTAATTATTAAATAAATTATTTAGTCAAATAAAATGCATAAATTATTAGTAAACGCTTTTGTGATTTTGTTTTCAACGATTTATTTTAACTGCATTTTTGTAATTATATAGTTATATAAAAGGTAAAAAAAAAATAATAATAAAGGTAATGTAAGTGTAAATGGCTGCCTAGAAATGCAACGTGTATAAAGTACAATATATCAAAATTCTACGTTGTATATCACAAGTATAGCAATATAAAAATGTACGTTATGATGGGGTATAGCAACTACAGTGGCTCAACTTTTGATGCCGACTGTTTCTTTCCCAGCTGTTTCTTTCCCAGCTGTTTCCCTGGCTGTTTCCTTCCCAGAGGAGCCCGCGGACAGCTTCTCCCTCCGCTCCTCAAGCTTCTTCTGTATGGCCAGATCCCACTCTGAGATGCCCGTGACGTCATTGGGCGTGCTGAGGGTACTGTAGCCCGAGTCAGCCCAGTCGTAGACGGGCACCCCCTCGTTCCTGTGCTGGTTGATGTTGGAGTGACTGTAACTAGGGTCCACAGACCAGCCAAACCTGCGGGGCGTCTCCTTCAGGACGCTGGTGTTGAATTCTTTCGGCGTCGAGTACACAGAGGCTGAGGACATAGCATCAAATTAGGTTCTAAACACGTTCTAGCTACTCAACAGAAGTTTACTACAAGCTTAAAAATAAACGTTGAACAAAAATCAGACAGAGGTGAATGACCCTTACCTGCGTGCTGAACGCGGGAAGCGATGGCCGGAGGTTCGCCAGCAGAGTACTGAGACTTGTACAGTTCTGAGCCCAGTGGTACCCGTGATTTGTACACGTCGGAGCCAACCGCCGCCCGCGATTGGAACATTTCTGAGCCGGCTTTCGGTGCCCATGATTGAAGCTTCTCGTTCATGCATTGGTTGGGCACGTTCATGCCTTTTGATGGCGGCTGAACGTGGTGTGTTGTGTCTGGGATATTGAACTGCTCCACCTCGTCAGAGAATCGCACGCGGTATAGCCCGGCCCGGGGACTTTTGCTGCTAGCCAGGCTGCTGTGGGGGGTCCGTCTGGAACTTGGGGAGTCGTACGATGGGCTCAGGCTTCTAGTGCGCTGGATGCTCAGCGATTCTTCCCGGGAGGTGTCGGTGTTTGATTCGATGGAGAATTTCCTCTCCGTGATGGGCGAGGTCTGGCACGAGCTTGTCATCTTGTTGAGTTTTGTGGGCGGGACTTGGTAAGGGGACAAACGTTTCGGTAAACCTTGCACTAACCCCTCCCCGCCGGTCTCATCTTCCTCGCTTTGAGAGGAATAATATTCGCTGTCTGACAGCTGAGAAAACTGGTTCGCTCGAAACTTGCCGGAGTCAAACTCCTTCAGCTGTTTGGGCCGCACCGGCTCTTGTCTTTCAGCCAAGAGGCTGCTCCTGTACGGCACTCGTTCCTCAACCTCCCGCGCCGCTCGAGTGTTCAAAAAACTTCCAAAATTTGTTTGCTCTGAGAACCTGTTGCCCAGACCTCTCGGTTTAAACCGGTCATCTTTCTCCAACTCGTTGTCGACATCCCTGTCTAAAACAAATTTCTCTTTTGTTGCTTCGACAAACGGTTTCTCTTTTCGTGTGTCAGCGTATCGGGACTCAACGCCAAAGTCCCTAGCGACACGCTTGTCGTTGTTCTCAGGGGAGACTTTATCAAACTTGCGGGCGTAAAAAGGTTTTTCAAAATCCGGAACTGGATCTTCACGTCGAGGGGACAAAAATGGCGGCCTGCTTTCGAAAACTTTTTCCGGTTCGAGTATCGGCGAGCGTCTGTCGAATTCTCTGCCAGATAACTTGAGCGACTGGTCGCTGGGATAGAAACTTGGTCTAGTGTGGGAGGTGACACCTCTCGTAAACGAATCAGCTCTGCCCTTTGGATAGTGATTACCACTGCCAACCTCGGGAACAACGTTTTTCTCGATGGGGGTAATCGAACTCAAAGGGTAGGGATTTCGCTTACGATTTCTATTAGGAATCTGTTTGATTGGTTGGAGTTCGTCGTCATAGGAAACATCATCATCGGAAGAATTGCTGTAAGAATTGCTGTCCCCGGAAGATTCGAAAAACTGTCTGGGTCGAGGCACGCCGCGAGTGGGGGCTGTTGAAAGGGCTGCGTCACGTGGTCGCTGTCTGGTGTATGCTTCTGGCATATCTTCTAAAAATAACCCGTCGTATGTAGGCTGGTATTTAGGTCGCGTCGTCAGACCAGCGGTTCTTACTCTAGACAGAGGTAGTGTTCCGCCTCTCCTCATCGTTCTGGGGATTTTCTTTTCTAGCTCAGCCGTCAGATCATCAGAGCTACTTCCTCTGGCATTCAGCGCTGAAGCTTTACGTCGATAATTGTCCACAGGCAATCGTCTTGGGCCGGCCGTGTTAACGTTAAATTTTTCAGCGGTGGGTCTCATTCTCGGGTCCTCAAAATTCGGCCTTTTCCAAAAGTCGTGTTTCGGAACGTTCTGTTGAACGAGATTCTCCGTCGTGTTTCTCTCCGGCAAGCCGTATGTCTGGAAATCAGAATCGTTGGACGACGACTGGTACGGCTCGGCGCAAAGTTCCCGCTGCATATTGATTGCGTCGTTGCGGCTGAGGCTGGCCTTCTGTGACGCCAGGGTCTGCGGAAACCTGGTGCCAGTCTGTCGTTTCCTGAAGCCGTCCTGGTTTTCTGAAAATCCTGCGGCATTCGTGCTGGCAGTGTTGAATTTGCTGACAAAGAATTCTTCATCCTTCTCGGGCTTGATGTTCAGCTGATGGTCAATGGCCTCGAACAGCTTCTCCCTCTCCCTGGAGAAGGAACTCGACATGTGTAACGCTTTCGGTTTGTTTTGTACAGGCTCGACTTCGTCCTCGGCTTCAGAGGAATCCGTTCTTTTCTCGTACATTAAATCGTTTCTCGATCTCATAAAAAACGCGTTGTCATTTTTTAAGGGACGGTTATCAAAATGTTTTTCAGCGTACATTTCCTGATTGGCGTTGTCCCGATAGACATTGGCAGCAGTTTTATCCAGCGTCGAGAATGCTGTGTCGTTTCCAAATCGCCTCTTCATCGTCGAGCTGCCATTTTCAATTTGTTTGTCCCTTGCTCGATCAAAAGAACCAAAGTCATGTTTTTCTTTGTCCTTACTCGCTGTCCTGTCGTTCTGCTTGTCTTGAAAATAATTCTCAAAATCGTAATCATAAAAGACGTTTTTATTCGAAGCAAAATTTGTCTCTTCGGTTCTAGGGCGTTTGCTATTGTCGTCCCGAAATCTTTCAATCATTCGTTTATCTTGTCGAAGTCTTTCAGTCATTTGTTTGTCTTCTCGAAGTCTGTCAGTCATCCGTTTGTTCTCAGACGCCTTACCCGGCGCGAAACTTTCACTGTCTTGTACACTGGCGCTGGCATCCCTGTCTGAGTAGCGAATAGAACTTTTTCTGTCTCTGCCGTCAGAGATGATAATTCTCCCGACCTTCTCAGAGTTGTCAGACTGCTGGTAGTGCAGGTTGTCGTTGGCATCTTCACTGAAGCTTGTCGAGCCACCGTCTTGGGTAAACTCCGAGTCGTCGTCTGCTTGTCTTCGGGAATGCGAGGGCGCATTACGAAACGGATGTGAGAGATACACGCTGGTAGTTGTCTCAACTTTCTCCGACGACTCGCTGGTGTCAAAATGTTTCGGCCGATACACGCCCGCCTCGTCTTCTTCCGATTCTTGACTCATGCTTTCCGTGGATTCTATAACCTTCTCAAAACTAACATGGACATATCCGTTCTCCGCTACGATCTTTGGGGGGCCGTCGTCATCACTGTTGGGCTCGATGGATACTTCATACGGGGGTGCGGAGCCTCTTTGGGGTACGGTTAGCTTGACGCACTTTTTCTCGACGCCGCACTTGGAGAAGGTGTCTAGCGAGACGCTGACGTTGTGTGCCAGCGTGTACAGGGAGCAGGGAGCCTTCAGTTTAAACTCTCTCGGTATATGGCGGTTTGAATTGGGAGAGAGTCTTGGAGAGAGTCTCGTCGACGTGTCTCTCTGGGAGATCAACTGCGGTGAACGGGAAACGACGTTGTGACGCGCCGTACTTGGAGAAGGAATACGGGCAGAATATTCTCCATCAAGCGCCGAGGTTGAAGTCTGTCGCTCTTCGCTTGTGCTTGTTGCGTGTCGCACGCCAGTAGCCCGCTGGCCCTTCATCGCGTCTGTTGACTTTGGGGATGCTGCACGGGAAACCTCCACATGTTTTGAATCAGCAAACTTTGATGTAGGACTTATAGGCGCTTTCCCCGGGTCTACAACAACAGCTGGGGGTCTGGTACTCGGTTGGATGTTCACCTGAGCATTTTCTGTATTCTGGAACGATTTACCACGGTCAAGTTCTGGTTCCTTCTTTGGCGTCCGCTCTTTTGTTAGCTCATTCCCGGCATGTAAAAACATGGGTAAGTCATTCACTAGTGATTTCTTTGGCGACTCATGAGGCAGGGCAGTGGGCGACTGGGTGGACTTTACAGGAGAGCTTACAATCGGGACGATGTTGTCGAAGCAGACAGATTTGTTGCGCGGTGTTGGCAGGTCCATTGGCCCCGATATTGCCTTGTTGACGGGCGAGGTCTTTACGTGGGTGGGGGACATCAAAGGCTTGTCGGTGTGTGTGGGGGACTGACGTAAACGAACTGGCAGGTCAGTGGTCTCCCGGGCTTCAGTTTTTCCAGCGTAAAGGTTGGACAGTGCCGCCATGGAGGCACGCTCCTGGGACAGTGCGTTGTTCCGCAGTCCTAGTAACGTTTTGTTTGGGCTGCTGGGTGTTAGAGAAGGCTCGGGGGGCTTCAGGCTAGTCGCTTCATTTTTTACGTGCTGCTCTTGAAAAGGTACGGCTTTGGGAACTTTAGCGGTGAGGAAGTGCTTGAGCACACGGGTTATTTCTTGAATCTCTTTGAACGTTCTGTTGGAGTAGGCCGAGTTGGGTGAACTCACTGGTATTTCATCTTCGGCACGTTTCATGTCCGTCTGACGCTTCTTGTCTTTCCTGAAGGAATTAGCGATATTGTCTCTCCCTCTTAGACTCTGTATCGGCTCCATCGCGTGGCCCCGTGAAGACATTCTATAACGATTTGATGGCATGTTCTCCAGCCAGGAGTCGTTTTGTTTTGGAACTGCCGTTTGACGGGGTAAAAAGTCCAAGTAAGGCTGAACTGGTTGGCTGTCTAAAGACGAGGTTAGCGTTCGCGACTGGTTGGTTGAAGAGAACCTATAGCGGGTGGACGATGAGAGGGTTGACTGTGAAATCGTGTCCGACAGTTCTAAGGGCATCATTGGCAGGGGATAAGCCGCTCTTGGGCTGCGGAACTCACTCCTCGTTTTGCTGTTGCTCCTTCTTTTACTTCTTGTCTCGGTGGTAATGGGGAGGTAATTCTTCTTAAAGTCATTGACATGTCTCAGGTAAATGTCAGTGTCACTAGTCAGCGTCTGGGGTGACGGTATAAGAGCTTTGGGAACAGGGTGACTCTCCCTAGAATCCCCGGCTATCAGCGAGTCAAAAAATCTCCGACTTGGCTTTGATCTGATCGGGGAACTAAACATTTTGAACAAGGCCCCCTTTTGTTTGATATTGGCATGGCGGTTAACAGATGCTCTTCTGTAGTTCCCTTCTGTTGTACTAATCGGATTTTCAAACATCCTGTGCGGCTTGCAGTTCCTTTGCTTTGATTTGTCCAGTCGTCTTTTACTGCTTTTGGTGCCGCTTCGTGAGATCGGTTCCATGTACGTCTGTATACCTTGAGGACTTGGCTGCTTGACTTTGACGGGTTTATTGGGGCTTTTGTCATGCGGCGTTTTCATGATGTGCTCCACTCTACTGGGCGAGGCAAAGGTCACCATCACTTTACTCTCGTTTCTCGTCAGCTTCTCCAAACAGAAGTCGTGTGGTTTGGTTATGGTCAACATATCAACAGGGAGCTTCCGTACCTGCACCTTGTGCTCTGGTCGTTTCACGGGGGAGTTAACTGCAGATAAAGCAATGAAGGGGATGCTCTCGGCAGGCATGTTGTGCTTCTCCACTGTCTTAGGCCGGGCGTGTTTTCTAGGCTTGCGGGTGTTATTGAACAGGTTGATGCTCTGGTTTCGTGCAGTTTGGGCATCAAGGACTGCACTGTCGCTGTCCGTCTCAGCTGTGCCAGGCTGTGCTCTCACCCTGTGTGGTGCAGCCTCCGTGTCTGCCCGGGGTGTCATGCCGGACAAACGAAGCGCCGAACTGAGTTTCTTCACTCCATGTTTGCTGACGTGTTCTTGGTACGCATTATTTAGTAAATCATTGCCGGGTGATGCCTCACGCTGATGGCTTTTAAACGGAGACATTTCGAACTTACGGTGCCTCGGTGTAAAAGAATCACCTGATGAAATTAACATTTCCTTTGCGGATAATAGTTTTTGGATATTTTTCAGTCTTTGGTGTTTTTTATGAGATCTTGAATGCCTGTGACGTTTCGAGATCAAACTATGTATATGTTTATATGGACTCCCACATTTTGACGTTCGAATGTGTCTTTCTTTTTTCTTAGAATACATCTCCATATTATCAAAAGACTTGTTGTGGTTCTGGTTCATTTTAGTATGACTGTATTCTTTCTTCGAATTAGCTTCTTTGGTGTCACCATCTCCCTTAAGAAGCGCTTCTCGTTTACCTCTCGTGTTCCCGTGTTTTCTCTCCGACTCGTCCCCAAACATCTGGTCAATGACCATGCGAACTTGACACTGGAGCGACTCGTTCTGGTCGATTGATTCACTGGACAGCCGCGAGTTGTTGAACTGCTGCTGCAACCCCGTGACCAGATAGCTGGTGAACTCCTTGGCCGGGATGTCGTTGCCTATGATGATCTCCACATCGCGGGACCGTCTCCGCATCCCTTCTTTACCCTGGGTGGTTTTGGGCGCGTTTCCGTCAGAGATAACGATACAGTTTTTACTATTCGCTTTCGTAGAATGCTGCAGTACCTTACGATTGGATCGATCGTGTTGTTGTCGATTGTTTGCTGCCCTGTTGAGGTGGCAATCTCGGTGCTCGCTGTACGACTTCTCTGTACCCTCGGGACGCAGCGGTGAAGACGAGTGGTGTTTCAACGATCCGACGTTCACACTGTTGTGTTTCTTTACACTGTACATGTTTGTTAACTTGACCCGCTTTGGGCTATTGGGACGGACCGGGTGCGGGTCGTTGTCGTAGACAAATCCCACAGGGAGCGGCATGCTGTTCCCGAACCAACTGTTGGAGCGCTGAGGTGAATTACTGGCTGTCGATACGTACCTATACCCGTCATATCCCATATTCCCATGCCTTGCCTTTATATACTCAAAACTTTTCGTGTGATGTTTCTCATCACGAAATTGCTTGAACGCCTCATTATTTTCTCCAGGCAGTTTAGGCGGGGCAGAGTTTCTGGACGCAGGGTCTGGGATTAACCTGTTCCGTTTAAAATGTTCCATCTTTAACAGGTAATTTTTATAGAAATGTTTAGAACTTCTCTCATAGTTCTCGTCTATTTTCTGAGCATCGATTAATTGATCGATTCTCTCGTTCTGTTTTGGAATTCGAATCAGTTGGATTCTGGGAGACTCGAGAGAGCTTAGCGGCGCCGAGCTCGCCACACAGATGACAGGGGCGACTTTAGCTACGGTGGGTGTTCCGCCCGTAGAGCGCATGGGCTTGTTGGGCGAGGACGCTCTGTTTCGCGCTGGGTAAAATGCAATAGGGGAAACATTCCAGCCGTTGGACTGTCTTGTCGTGTCGGTGTCTGCTGAGATGGAATCCTCGCGATGGGTCCGCAGTTCCAGACGGGCACACGAGACTTTCGGCATTTTGAGGAGAGAATATCCAGTAGAAGACTCGCCTTCAAGAGTGTAGGACCGCGGTGCTGGGCTGTGGTTGAACGGTCCGTGGTCGTAATTGATGAGGACTGACGTGATTTTCTCCTCAGCGTGCATCAGGTGCGGCGCTAGCCTCCTCTGGGATGTGAACTGCTCCCTGTGTGTGTACGGCCCTGCTCCTGACGTTTTACCCAGCAATTGGCTGTGTATAGCGTTGTCGAATGTCGACCCAAATGGGTTTTTCGACTTAAACGGATCTCCGTTCTCGCACTTGGGGTTGGGGTAGATGAGTTGATGTGGGTTGGGGTAGATGAGTTGATGTGGGTTGCTGGGAACCCCCGGGCTATTGTAGCGGACTTTTATAATGTGATACGGGGAAGACTGGGTCGGGCTTAGGTTTAGTTTCCGTTCACCGCTCACTCGGGTCTCGCCGAACTCACCCTCAGCTGTTTTTGAAGATTTGTGTTTGGGTAATTTCTCGGCGATAACGCTTTCAAATGGTAAGCCGAGGTAGGGTTTTTTGCTGGTGGAGATTCCGATCTTGCCGACTCTCTTGTTGTGAAGACCGTGTGCCACCAGGGCGGGCTTGTCTCTCTGATAGCTATGTTTTAGAGGCGGCTCCTCCAGTGTTTTCCCTAACAGAATACTGTTGATGCAGCCCATCTCTGTTTTGCCCTTGGTCTTTAAAATCTTCGCCCCCTGGGTAGGGCTCTCTCCTAACACCGGAGCCCTGACAACTGAATAAAGGGGTCTGCTTTTTGGAGGAATGTACTTTTTCTCTTTAGTCTGGCCTTTCCTCACGTCTATCGAGTGATTGGATCGGTTATGTTCGAGACCTTGCGAGCTTTCTGTCTGGGAGCTGGAAACACATGTCATGATGACCCGATCATGTTTTTTTAAAAGCTTGCTCTGATGGTGTAGTTTTTTGATGGGTGTTTGTAGCTTCTTTAGCTTAAGCCTATCTACGACCGGTGCAGCTTTCGTGTCAGTGTGCTGGTTTCTGACATCCGCTCCCGTGTCGGTGATGGTGGTGGCTTTACAGTATTTTAAATCCTCAGACAGGTTCGACATTTGCCACTCGGCTAAAGACGCTAGAGAGGTTTTAGTAAACTTGGGTCTCTTTTCGTGGACGCTAAGGTCGATCTCACAGGGCAGTGAGGATACAGTGTCCAGCTCGCTGGAGTTGATCTGCCCTTTCGTGTTCTGCACGGACGTCGAGCGCTCGGTAGAGCCGGCCACCTGCTTCTGCGGAGCGACAGACACAATAATCTTGATGTCGCGATAGTCGCGGACACTGGACGAAGTCGATCCCTTGGAGCTGGAATCAGTTCCTTCTCCGACTGCCGCCTCTGCTGTGGCAGGCTTTCCTAGGCGATGGTCCAGCATACTGACGTCATCAGACCACTCGCTGGAGTTGATCGTCAGCAAGTTGATCCCCGCGTCACTTCGCTGTAGCCGCTTCTTATGATTGTCTTTGGAGTAGCAGTCGATTCTGCTGCATGAACTGTTGGACCCCTGCAGATCAGAGCTCTCGGAACTTTCTAGGATGACTTTCATTTTTCTCATCTCTACCGGCGAGGACTTGTTTGAGCTATCAGATTTGTAGTCGAGTCCCGTCGATATAATGTATTCAGCTGAATCTGAAAGATTCCCTGATGCCTTTAACGAGCTATGAGCTCTACGAGAAGATTGAATTTGTTCCGAGTCCTTTTTCTTGAGCGTCGTGCCAGGCGTGATGTAGCGGATGTCTTTGAGCTTGGCCGTGTCTTCTGTTTGTGCCGCCTGCTTCAAGGCAGCGGAGGCGGCATCGTTGAGGCTAATCGACTCCTTGGACAGCATCAAGCCCTTGGTGAGACTTGTGGTGTTGGCGGTGTTGCCTGATCGACAGCTCGGACTGTCCCCAATGGACAATCGTGGTTTGTAAGGAGCCAAAAAGGAGTCACTGCTTTTAGTTTCACTCAGTGGCAGAACCTGAAAATGTTTCTTGTTTTGTCTCCGCGTTGCCACTACTGGAGCGTTGAGATCACGATTCGTGTCTCGCTCTTTCAAACCTTGCTGCTCTGCTGTGTGTTTTTCTTCAAATATGGTTTTAGATGATTTTTTTCTCAAGTGACCTTCTGAATGTTGATAGTTTTCGCTGTCGATATAGCTGTCCCTAACTTTAGAAAAACTCTTTTGCTCGGAAAGATCTTTATTCCTATAATATGAATCATCTTGTGTCTTTTTGATAATGTTCTGAGATCGCGCTAATGCAATATTTGGGTTTTGGAGTGGAGGGTTTAGTCTTTGCTTTCCTTCAAATGTATGTGTGAGGTGGACTTTTGAATCCAAGGTATTCTCCACATTGCTGGGATGTCGTACGGGTGCATCCGATGTCTTTAAACTTTTAGGCCCCTCCCCATTCCTAATGTTGTGTTCCCTTAATTTTTCTCTGATGGATAAACTCACCTCGTTGACAGTCGACGTGAACTTGACAGCCTGGTTGCTTAGATTGGTCCTCACTGTCAAAGATTCGCTCTCTTTTCCCCTGCCATCCGTGTTGACTAATTGTGAGCTTATCCCACTCATGGTGCTCATCTTACTTTCAGGGGCCCTTAAAAAGCCCGTGGAAGCTGGTTCTCTGTTTTTAAAGGAAAGATTTCGTACGTCGTTTTTCTCCTTCAACCTTCGGTTCAATGATCCCACCTGCTCGTTTGTTTTGTCAAGATTTGATTCGTCCAAATGTAAAATCTTGGAGTTTTCCTTTTTGTCGATATCTGATTCATAAGGAAATGGGGACCTGAATTCCTCGGCTTGGTTGTCTACATGAGTTTTCTTTGTTTGTTGAGCTCTCGTTGTTTCGCCTGCTTGATCAACGTAGGGTTGCGATTGATCAGCCGGGTATTGGCTAAACTGTTCTGACAGTTTGCTGGTGTGGTCACCTTCGATAGCTGGGTTATGGCTAAACCGTTCAGACATTTTGGTGTGGTCACCTTCGATAGCTGGGTTATGGCTAAACCGTTCAGACATTTTGGTGTGATCACCTTCGTTAGCTGGGTTATGGCTAAACCGTTCAGACATTTTGGTGTGATCACCTTCGTTAGCTGGGTTATGGCTAAATCGTTCAGGCAATTTGCTGGTGTGGTCACCTTCGATAGCTGGGTTATGGCTAAACCGTTCTGACATCTTCTGTTCCCCTTTAACAGCAGGGTAAGCTGATGCAAGTCTGGAACTCTCTCTGTTGGCCGCCGTGTTGAGATCTGACGCTGCAGTGTCCTCTTGGATACAATTTCTTGACGTCGTCGGGGCACACTTGAGCCTAGAGTTCGCCTCCTGTGGGACATAAGATACCCTTGTTCGACGTCGCACTGCTACTCTGTCTTGGTTGACGTCCTGCAGTCGATTCACGGAGCCGTTGGCTTCAATGTGTACATCTTTCCCCTTTGATAATTTAGGTACATCTTTTGTGTCTTCATTCTCCTCTAAACTATACAGACGGCCGTGTATTGGACATGCTTTTGTATCCTCGACCCAATCGCACATGGTCTGAGCGCAGACCATATCAGCCTTACCATCAGCAGCTTGCAGCTCTAATGAGCCCATTTGGTTTTTTAGACTGGCTAAACTTCCCAGCTTTTCGTTTAAAGCGTGCATGCGCATCCTAAAATCATCGTTTTCCTCTTTCACAACAGCAGGTCTTTCATCTCCAACTTCACTGTTGTCTTTCAGTCTCTTATTGCCTTGAACAAGTAAGGGATAGGCACCTTTAAGTGTGTCCTTATCATGAGCCTCATGCAAAGGGCCTCTGTTATTTGGCCCTTCAGGAGTGTCCGCATCGTGAGCTTCATTCAAAGAGCGTCTCTGGTAATGATCTTCACCCTGATCTGTATCATGAACCTCATTCAAAGGGCGTCTCTTGTAGGGAGTTTCCCCTGTGTCCCTATTGTGAGCATCATTCAAAGAACGTCTTTGGTAGGGACCTTGAAGTGCGCCCTCATCGTGAGCCTCGTTCAAAGGGCGTCTCTGATAAGGACCTTCCCCTGTGTCCCTATTGTGAGCATCATTCAAAGAACGTCTTTGGTAGGGACCTTGAAGTGCGCCCTCATCGTGAGCCTCATTCAAAGGGCGTCTCTGATAAGGACCTTCACCAATGTCCGTATTGTGGGCCTCATTCAAAGGGCGTCTCTTGTAAAAACCTTCAGGTATGTCTGTATCGTGAGCCTCAATCAAAGAGCGCCTTTTGTTAAGTCCTTCAGATATGTCCCTATCGAGAGCCTCATTCAAAGAGCGTCTCCTGGTCTGTTGTATGCTGGAGAAGTCTACTTGAACTCCTGGCAGCGGGCTCGTCTCCCCTTGAGCCAGGTCGTTGACAGAGACGTGGTACGACGTGGAGGAGTCGATCATCCTCTGCGTGTGGCACTGGAGCGTCTCGGTCTGCTGCTCAGTGCTGGTGTACAGCAGTTTACTCACCACCACCTCTTCTTCCCCGTCGTTGGTCATCTGGGTGGCCTTGGACACGACACGCTTCACCACATGTTCTACCAAGACGTTCACATTCCCTACCTCCACATCCGTCTCGGTTGCTATGGAAACATACTTAATAACATCCACTATGTTCGTCTTGCTGCGCTTAGTTCGGACTACGTCTGATACTGTCGTGAAAGCTGAACCGTTCTCCTCAGCCACATGGAGACTTTGCTTAGCCGCAGACTTGATACTGTCTGGTGATGAATGATCTGACATCCGTGGAAAACTGGCTTGATAGTTTGAGGCGTATATACTCGAATCAGTCAAGTTCCTTTTCTTTTTCGACAGATCACAAGGACCTCGCTTTTTGTTGTGTTCTTTTGTATTCAGCCATTCCTCTGGAAACAGATTACACTGTGTTCCTAAGTGTTTGTGATCTAGAGTGTCCCCCTCTACTCCAGGTGTTACATGCTGAGTTTGGGTGAAAGTCGTGCACACGACACATTGATTTTCGGTGATTTTATTTCGTTTTTTATTGGCTTCATGTTTTTCTTTCGTTGGATTTGGGTTTTCGGAAGATCTATGTTTTTCATGGTCTCGTTGGTGTTTATCAGTAGCTCTATAGTTTTTGTCAGTGTTTTCTTGGTGTTTATCCGCGATTTTTGGGCCTTTATCAATGGGTTGTTGGTGTTTATCCTCGGATTTTTGGCTTTTATCAATTGGTTGTTGGTGTATATCCGCGATTTTTTGGCCTTTATCAATGGGTTGTTGGCGTTTATCCGCGGATTTTTGGCTTTTATCAATTGGTTGTTGGTGTATATCCGCGATTTTTTGGCCTTTATCAATGTGTTGTTGGTGTTTATCCGCGGATATTTGGCTTTTATCCATTGGTTGTTGACGTTTATCCGCGGTTTTTTGGTTTTGCATTTTCAACATTCGAACTGACTGTTTAGCGTTTTGATTTGATTTTTCAGCTGTTTGATGTAGTTTCACATCGCTTTGGTTGACCTGTGTAGCTGTTTGATGTAGTTTTACATCGCTTTGGTTGACCTGTGTAGCTGTTTGATGTAGTTTTTCATCGCTTTGGTTGACCTGTGTAGCGGTTTGTCTTTGAGGCCTTGCCTTAACATCGGCGTATCCCGGTAGCACGACAAACGCGGGCCGTGCTGGGGTTGGCTGGGTGACCGACGTGTGCACGGGGTTCCTGACTGCCAGGGTCCTGTGGAGTCGATCACTTCTGGTCCACTCCCTTGAGCTGCCCCCGGTGAAGGGGATAGAGAAGCAGCTCTCGCTCTTTCGGGTCACGACCTCGGCATCCTCCCCAGACTTGTGTGTCCCCACGTTGACGTTATCACTGTAGCTGTAGCATAGCGTGTGCGTCGTACCATGATCTGTACCGATACATTTATCTAAAAACGAAACCAGCTGCTTGTATTTATTTAAATTAAGGCTGTCTTTAGAATTGACCACAACCTTCTTCCCTTCTTTAACTTCTCTGACTGGCTTAGGGCTGTTTTTTAAAACATTCTTTTTCTTTCCTACGTCATCCTCGCTTATCGGCTTCAATTGGCGATCAATGCGCTTTTTTATTCTGGGTATGCCAGTAGTATCGTCAGAGTAAAACTGCGTTAAATCGGATTTGATGTCATTCATCTTTTCTTCCAGAGGCAGACTTGCATCTTGTAAAAGTTTGTCTTCAATGAAACTTAACAGGGTTCTCAGTGTTTTTCTGTACTCTTTCTGTTTACCACTTAGCTGGACTTGGATCCTGTTACCCCGTACCTTTAAAGGGATCAGGTTGTCCTGGTCGATGTACTTCTGCAGCAAGAGGACGTACAGGTCCCGCTCCAGTGAGTCGAGGTTCGGATCCTGGTCGTCTGTGGTGGATAGATCTTCGTGGCACTCGGGAATCGTCTCGTACCGCTGACTGCTCTGATTTAACCTCGTATAACGTTTGGGAGAAACCTTGACACTTTCAAGTGCGTTAACATCACAGCTTTCTGCAGCCACTTTTCGATCTGGGGGTGAAGGGCGGGGGCTATCACATTTTTCAACAAAACGTGTTCTATTTTGTATGGGGTCTTTAACTGGTTCCCTTCTCTTCGAATCTCCAGTTTGAGTTTTTTCAGTTATGACATTCTCAAGGCTGGTTATGGTCTTTGTTTTGAGAATTCTGCGTCCCTCCCGAGTAACTTTTCGTTCTTTAGTTACATTTTCATTAAAATGCGAATCTGGACCACCGCCACTCTCTGCCTGTAACTTTTTAGATTTGAACCTAACACCATCGTGCGAATCTGGACCACCGCCACTCTCTGCCTGTAACTTCTTAGATTTGAACCTAACACCATCGTGCGAATCTGGACCACCGCCACTCTCTGCCTGTAACTTTTTAGATTTGAACCTAACACCATCGTGCGAATCTGGACCACCGCCACTCTCTGCCTGTAACTTCTTAGATTTGAACCCAACACCATCGTGCGAATCTGGACCACCACCACTCTCTGTCTGTAACTTCTTAGATTTGAACCCAACACCAGCCGGCATCCCGTCGCCTTGTTTCTTGGCTTCTATTGCAGTGCTCGCCTGATCGGCGGTGAAAAATGCCGCGAAGAGAAAGTTCCCTATTTGACTGCTTGCAGTTTCTCTGTCAAATTTCTCCCCAACCCTTGGGATATTCTGGAGTGAACTCGTTAGCGTTTTCCTCGATTTCATCCTAAGCTTGTCCGTTTGTATTTGACTTAAATTCTCTATAACCATACGCTCTAGATCCGAGCTGGGGGGCCGCGTTAAGTCAGAGGCAGCTGGGCCTAAAGTGTAAGTCTCCGCATCGAGTTCACGCCGTTTCAAGTTAGGTCTATCCTGAGTGAGAGGTTTAAAGTTTGGTTTATCGTTGATGTCTCCTGGTAGTTGACCATCAACAACGCTAGCTGGGCCGTAATGCTGAAGCTCATGGTCTACACCGTTAATTGAAGCGTGTGTGGACGCTTGCTCCGTCGTTGATTGATTCTTGGCTTGCAGATAGTTTGCGTTGAAGTGAATCTTCGACTCTGTTTCATCTTCATCGTGTAAATCTATCGAGTCCTGATACTTCTCCTTCTGTGTGTTCACTTTGTTTTTCTGTCTCACCGCGTTTGTCTGTTTTCTTCCACATGCTGCGCGTGTTTTAAGATGGCAACCATCCGAGGTGTCAGCATCGGTGGTACCACCATCGCTCTCAAAGAGCCCATCGCTAGAGAACTCCACGCCTGATGACTTTGTGGTGAGCTCCGAGTCAAGCGACGAGTGCTCTTCCTTGATGTTCTTCAACAGACTCCACCAGGATTTACTCCTGGCTACAGGTAGCGCGGAACGTTTTGCTCTGGTGCGTGTCCTCGACTGTTTCACGCGCGCCCCTTTGGGTGGTTTGACTTGAGTGGACAATTCCTTAGGAGAGAAGACACACGAGCGCGACGGTGTGGCAGGCATGATGTAATCGTCTCGCCCTCGCTGGCTTTTGGTTATCCTTGAGCTGTCCTTGTGCTCAGGTTGTGTTGGCAGGATCGGCAGGAGGAGGTCGCAGGTGTGGTTCGGCAGCTGGCACGTCTGGCTTAGCCTCTCTGCCTCCTGCACGCTGTGAAACGTCGTCTCCGTACCGGACTCTAGAGAAGAGAGAATCGAGGACGCGCTGCTCGTCTGCGCTAAGTTGCCAATCATGCAGTGAGCTAGGTTGTCATTCTGGTCACCCGCCTTGCCGTGATTCCCACCCGGATCACCACTACTTTCCTCTATACTTTCAAACTGAACGCCGGGTCCTTTGGTGTATTCCTTTCTTTCCCAAAAATTCAAAACTTTGGAGAATTTTGGAAGGGATCGCGGAGAAAATATCTTCTTATCATCGCACTTGACAACATTCGAAGTTTTCTTTTTCTTGTGACTTCTTTCTCCGCCGTCTCCTTGAGCTAGCTTGCCATCATAGTATGGCAACCGTGTCCGCTTCTTACAGCTGAAAGCCTGGCTTTTGTGGGGGGTGGCGGCCGACATAGGGCTGTACTTGATGTGATGACTGCCCACTCCGAGACTGGACTTCTTCTGAAGGTTTTTGTGAGAGTTCTGAGCTCTAGCCCGGTGGATACGATGTACCACATCCCTGGCCTTGTCCCTGGCAGAATCAGTTAAACATTTTCTGCCTAAGCGGTTACGATGTCTCATATAGCTTAGGTATAATTTATTCAACATATCACGATCAACTGCTTGTTTGATTTCAGCAGAGTTTAACGACTGATATTCGGTCTGTAATTGACCTCCCCATCCCTTGCACATTTTGTTATATATATTTGTAAGACTCTGGCTTGTTGTCGTGTAGCCGAAACTGCTTCTCGTCGTGTGGGTGGTTAAATTGGGCTCGGATGACGAGCGCTGCAGTTTCCGATTGGAGAAATTGTAGTTGGTCATCTCTGTGTTTCTGACAGCCGCTGGGTTTAAAGCTCCCCCTCGCCTGTCTCGCGTGTACTTCTTTGAAAGTGATCGCTTCATGTTCGCACTGGTCGAGGTCATGGTTTTAACTTTGCTTAGTTTTTCATCAGAGCTGGGATAGTTGTAAGGAAGATCTGGAATACTTCTCATCGTGGACAGGGAAGATTGGTACTTATCGGTTCTTGCTTCCCCGCTGGTCGACGTCACGTTGTCGCTCTCGACTGAAAACAAAAGTTGGTTTCCTGCACGGTGGCTCTTCTCGGCCCGAAATCTCGTTCGTGTTTGAGATTCTTTCTTCGGCTCCAGAGAAGAACCTCTTGCAGGAATCTCTTCTTTGGACGTCGTGTCATCCCAGCTGGATGTCGGCGAGGCCTGGGTAGACTTGGATCCGGTTTTTTTATTTGCAGCTTCATTCCTCGAGTGCTTGGCCGTGGTGAAATCTGAGGTGACGGGTGACGACTGGCAGGAGTTGAGGCTGGAGGTCCCCGTGGAGAGCGTGGAGGTGTAGCGCGACTCTGAGGACGAGGCTCTCTCGCCCGAACTGGTGCTGCTCTCGGACAGCTCGTGGCTCCGTCTTTTACGGCATGCTCCACTGACCCGTTTTAAGGATCGACTTTTGAATGGGATGCCCGAGTTGTTTCGCAGCATTGAAGTTTTTGATTTTTTCAAAACTCCTTTAGGGCTAACTTTTAGACTGATGGAACTTTTAGAACGTTTTCCTGAGGAAACGTCTGGTCTTTCTGTTGGACTACTTTTTATTTTTCCCTCCTTGTTGGCGTAGCTTTGGTCGACAGATCTTTCGATGACCTTGCCAGGGCGCGGTGTGCTAAGTGCCAACTTACTGAAGAGTAAAGGCGTGTTCCTGGGTATGGCTGTAGCGGGCTTTCTGCTCTTGTTGACAACTTGCCCCGCCCCTTGGTGCGGCTCTTGCCCAGACTTTTTCTGCTCAGACATCAAACATTTGTCTGTTCTGTTGTTCTGGCAGTTCTGTGCTCTTCTCGCTGAGGGCAGCCATTGTTGTTGACGGATGTAGGGCGAGCTGCGAATGCCAGGCGACATCCGTGACACCGTTTTGTTTTTGCTGAACTCCGAGTCCATGTTTACACATCGCTGACGCTGGGAGGTAAAATCTGGACGTTTTTGCCTGTTTGGCTCTGGTGGTGTTTGCCTTTTTGACCAATGCTGGGTTGACCAGTTCGAAACTGGATGAGTTTGCATGTTGTATCCTTGGCCAAGACCTGTGTGCTTGTTTGTCCCCGGACCTGAAGGTGATTGCTTGTTCGACCATAGACATGTATGTGATTGCTTGTTCGACCATAGACATGTATGTGATTGCCTTTTTGACCCTGGACCTAAAGACGTTTGCCTGTTTGACCCTGGACCAGGTGGTGTTTGCTTGTTTGACCATAGACATGTATGTGATTGCCTAATAGACCCTGGGTTTGTTTTCCTTAATGGCCCGGGTCTTGCCGGTGTTTGCCTAATAGAATCTGGCTGAGTTTTTCTCTTGGTATAATTGTTTACTCTAACAGGAATCCGACTGATTCTGTTCCCCGTCCCTTTGCTCAACGTCTTTCCTTTACTCGCTGTCCTGGTGGTAGTGTGACCGTTCTGCGTGTGTTGGGCCACACGTGCCTCGGACCTCTGACTGACGTCCTCACTCACACCATCTCTGGCATTAACCTCCGTCCCTGTGACCATCGATCCAACCTTAGGGGGTGAAAAAGTTTTCCTCGACATGTTTTGGTGAACAGTGTATCTCTCTTCTTGACCCTGTCGCTTAGCTGCCGTCGTCGACTTGCGTATGACAGGCGAGGATTTTCTCAATTTTTCTGCTGAATTGTAAGTACGATATCCGGACGTCACATTTTCACTTGGGAACGGGTGTACTTTTCTATTTTCAGCGCAGTTGCCCGTCCTACTTATGCTAAAAGTTTGTCTAACCACCTGTGTTTTAGACACGAAGCTCGCAGTTTCTTCACTCTCTATTTCTTTCTTACCGTCATCGTCGATCATCGTTCTCATCCTCCACAATTTGTCGTCATCGAAACTGGTCAGCTCGGATTTAAAGCT
Source organism: Physella acuta (assembly GCF_028476545.2). Lineage (NCBI taxonomy): Eukaryota > Metazoa > Mollusca > Gastropoda > Physidae > Physella > Physella acuta. The sequence continues at coordinate 120,195 of NW_026732373.1, read as the reverse complement.
TACCGGATGTTGCGCGTGTTGGTCCTGCTCTATTAACAGCTGTCTCCGCTGCCTGTTTTTATCATCTATCAAACAGGTCAAAAAGGCGTTCTCGTGAATTTTCGCCATAACGGCATTGTCCATCTCCCTCTGGAGCTGCCGGAATTCGGAGCTCTCCCGTGACAGCAAGGAGTGCTCACAAAAGTGCTCCGTTTCCTTGCCGGGCGTGTCGAACGGGTTAGAGAGCTCCATGGTGATCTCAGGGGCTAAGACGTTCTCTGAGCTACAGAGGAACGTGTCTTTACTGCCGTCTTTAGTGGTCTCGTCCAGCTCTAGGTTGTGCTGTAGGATCAGCTTGGACGTGCCCGTGTCACCCTGACTGCCGCAGTTGCCCTGGGTCGACACCATCTCGTCGATGGGGAATAAATGGTTGCGGTCCAGCCAGCTGTCTAGCGAGAAGTCGTCCACTTTCATGAAGCCAACACGCGACTGGCATCTCTTCTTCAGCGGGCTGCTGTACGCGTTCAAGGAATTCAGTGGAGTTCGATCTTTACTTTTCGTTTTTTCCAACCTGCTTTTTCGCATAGTTCCAAACTTGCCGTGAGGTTCATTGTAGGGGCTTTTTTTAGACGAGCGCATGCTGTGTAGAGAGGGGGAAAATGTTGTGTTCATAGACAGATGTAGTGCTGGAGCATTTCTAGACATGCTGGTGTCTTCATACAAGAGGGACTGGAGAGGCTTGGACGTGCTGTCGTCGTACTGCATGTTGTCGCCGACTTTTGGCGTGGTGGAGTCCAAGGTCGTCTGGTTGTCCGTGGTATACAAGGCTTGCTGGTCCATTGTATACATGTCCTGGTCGTCGGCGGTATACAGTTCGTGGTTGTCTGTGGTATATAGTTCATGGTTGTCTGTTGTATACAGTTCGTGGTTGTCGGTGGTGTACAGTTCGTGGTTGTCGGTGGTGTACAGTTCGTGGTTGTCGGTGGTATACAGTTCGTGGTTGTCGCTGGTATACATTTCGTGGTGCTGGGTAGTGAAGTCTTGTTTGACCGACAATGTGCTCTGGCTGAGAAAGCCAGTATGCAAGTCGCCACTGTCCACGTAGTTGCTGTTCGCTGCGTCCTCCAAATGTTCCCCCATCATCTCCCTTGTCGTAGAGTCCATTAAAAGATCATTCACGCTCTTCTGTGAGGGATACTCATATGTTTTCTGTTGTAACGAGCCGTTGTTGTTGGTCGGTAGAACGTCATCCTTGGACGTCTTGTTGCGATGCTGCTCAGCCTCTATCTCCAGAAACTCCCTGTACGACTGCACGATGGCTTTGACTTTATTCTGAACCTCCGCCGCCACTTTGGGGTCCATCAAGGCCCGCATGCAATACGCCTTCGCCGCCCGCATTTTCCGGTCCTTGTTGTGGGACTTGGAGCCGGTCGTGTCGTCGTTGTTGGTGGGGGAGGTCCAGCACGTCTCCGTGTCCTCACACCGTGTGGGGGTCGTGCGGACAGAGTTCAGACGTTTCTGGGGCCCGCCGCTCACATGACGGAAGCCGACTTTGTTGTCGTTCGGCTTCATCCAGCTGATTTTCGACCTCGGGCGCGGCTGGTTTTTGATGGCGTGTGGCGGGGCTTGCGGGCAAGGTTTGCTGATGTTGGTTTTACTCGGGTAGTGGGTCTCGTCCACTTCGTGACTCGAATGTTTACTGGGCACCGTCTTGACGGGATGAAGTGGGTACTTTAGGACGGAGCTCTCTTTTCCCATCACGGCTGAGGCGTGTTGGTGAAACGTTTTGTTGCGCAACGATTCAAAATTTGCTTCATAAACATTTTCAGACTTCCCGTCTCTTCGATTCCTGTCGGGGTGGCTTAGAGGGGACGGGATCACGCCACTGTAGCCTAGCAACTCATTTCTGCTCCGGCCACGTGACATGTCTGTCAACATATTGTTACTCCCGTCCATCAACTTTGACACATGACTTTTGAACCTACCAGATTCGGAGTGCAGAAACCCAAAATCGTTGTCGAAAATACCGTCGTCAAAGTGTTTGTTCTCGTTTTTCACTTTCCCGGCGTGGAGGCACAGGTCAATTTCGCTGGAGGCGTGGCTGTCGTCCCCGGTCACGTGATGTGGGATCGCTGGCTCCTCCCGGGCCGTCTTCCAGGGTTTGGGGCGTTGTTTTCTCATGACGCGTCGTTTGAGCAGGGTGGGGTTCCCGTCCTGCAGCAGACCGCTGGTGTCCACGGCGCTCAGCTGCTCGTCCTCGGCCGACTGGAAGTCCTCGGGGCTGACCGCCCGCGGGTTGTGGGCAGACGGCGCCTGGTCCGCCTGACTGGGCCACCGGGAGGACAGCACCCTGGTGCTGACCAGCTCGCTGTCCACCGACGTCTCCCCCCGCCGCCGGCTGTTGTTGTTTCTCCCAAACAGTGGTGACGTCAGCGACCAACTCCAGCGAGTTGGGCTTTCAGTTGAATCGGACGTGATCTCCGTGCGGACGCCGTCCGTACAAATGACGTCATTGTTTACGCCATGACGTCTGTCTGCGTGTACTCCGACACCTCCTGTTTGAGTGCTGCCATACTTCCCGTCCCCACGGGTGTGATGGATATCTTCATCCCGTGTTGCCACATTCTGTCTACCATCTTTCAACAACTCCAACAAACTGTTTATTACCTGCCATTTTCGCTGCCCAAATTTTCGTCGTTTTCGTCTTTTCAAGACCTTTGATTTCGATACAAACCTTACATTAGCACATCGTACCTTATACCGTCTGGACGACAATGATACACAATGGTCCCCCATTTTTAAGTTAAAAGTAACGTGACTATGTTCCGCCCAATAGCTATTGACTTCCACTGCGTCAATTCTAGCCCACGCGAACGTACACCGCGATGAATTGTTGTTTTCATCATAATCTGTTAAACACACACCATCGCCCCAATGGTTGTGTCTGTCTGTCCACCTGTCAAACCGCTCACAACACGCAACTATCATTAGTATCAACTCGTCACACGCCATCAAGACTCCCGCCATAGTCTCCGCCACGCCCCGAAACACACAACACAAGTGAACACAGCTCAGCATCGAACACACATTTAAACTCTCACTCCGGCTGTGCGCAGCGAGCCAGTCTAGACTACCAAACGTCCGCGTCAAAAGAACAGCAAGATGACGGGAAATGGCGGTAACACCTTGCGTGTATTTCAAGAGGGGGGTGTCTGTTGGTTCTAGTTTACTTTTCAACATCTGACATCGTGTGGTCTCATTCCACACGTTAGACATCTTTAAATTCTCGCTTGTGACATCAACATTATCTCGTAGGTCACAGGCTAAAAAACACAAACTGTCGTGTTGGGAGGCGGAAGCCGATGTTAAAATGCCCTGTTGGTTAACTTTAGCCGAATGTATGCTGCTCTGTTGGTTAACTTTAGCCGAATGTATGCTGCTCTGTTGGTTAACTTTAGCCGAATGTATGCTGCTCTGTTGGTTAACTTTAGCCGAATGTATGCTGCTCTGTTGGTTAACTTTAGCCGAATGTATGCTGCTCTGTTGGTTAACTTTAGCCGAATGTATGCTGCCCTGTACGAGAAAGCCTGTTGATGTCTCTAGCCTTTGGTTAACTTTAGCCAAATGTATGCTGCCCTGTACGAGAAAGCCTGTTAATGTTTCTAGCCTTTGGTTGCTCCCCCTGCGATCTACACCAGCTGTTTGACCCACTGGGGTAATCTCAATACTCCAAATGTGAACGGTACTTAAAACCAGAATGTTTGAAGTGTGAACTGAACTTATGTTTTGTTCATCAACAAAATGACTATCGTCTTCACAACCATCCAGCACAGGACGCATATGACAAGAGCCAAGTTCTGCGGCCCCAACACAACACTCTACATCCAATCGTGTCGCTCCACTGACGAGTTCCTCATTGCCAACTCGACACTCCCAGAGTTTTCCCATCACCCATTTGTTGGTTACAACAGAAATAACTGTCTTTGTCGCGGTAGTTTCAGTGAACTCGTCCTGAATGCGATGAAACGATTGGCTGTAGGCAATAATTCTTCGAGACGTGTAGCCAATCACAGCACATTCAGCTTGCCTTGACCCGAGCACTGAAATAGAGAGTGCATCCTATGCACATCAATGTGGTGCACAAAAAAACGAAGCGAAAACCGGCATTTGCAACGAAACGCAAATTTTTCTTAAAAAAATTAATCTACTTTTGAGACGGTTTTTTTTCTTTGCGATTTAGTTATAACACATTTTAACGTGATGTCCGGGGTCATAATAATCTATTATTGCTATTTATTTAATTTACGTTCAACTAACTGTTTAAACGTAGATAACTAACTAAAAACATAAAAGGGAATTTTTATTTACGGTTTGAGGAATTCAGGATTAAAAGATTATTTTTGAACGAATAACAATTGAATCCGACAATTCGCCCGGTATTTATATCTACAGTAACAAAGTCTGCGCCGATTGTCAAAAATCATGTCCAGTGAGTGTTGTTTGGGGGGAGGGCTTGGAGATGTGGGTGGGGATGTCATCAAGTGAAGAAAAAAGTATGTTGACCAAATTAAAAACACAAACAACGTTAGACAAGGTGAACGAAACAAAAGAAACTGTGTACTTCAGGGTACGTGTGCTCATAAAACCAACCAATCGAAAACAACGGGCGCTCCTTACCGTCACCGATCAGCGACCCGGCCAGGGGTTTGTCACCCCCGGGCATCCACCAGTTCTCCGGGGGTTCGAGCTGCACATCCGTCGGGGGGATCCAGCCGTGCATGGCCCACTCCTCTACCACTGCCGAGTCGAGGGACTGTCTAGAGCAAACAGACGACACGGGGGTTAGCTCCAGTTTAGTGGGGGGGGGGGGGGGGTAAGGGAGGGACTGTCTAGAGCAACCAGACGACACGGGGGTTAGATCCAGTTTACTGGGTGGGGGGAGGGGGGGGGGCAGGAAATAACTTCCCTCTGTCAATAACCCCACCCAATGTTATTTCTACCCTGTCATTTCCCCCCCCCCACAGCGTCAATCACCACACCTCCATCATTGACAACCCTGTCAGGTAACTACATTACAGGTGGACATGATCCCCTGTCAGTTACAATCTGGTCATGTAAAGATGGTCGCGGATAGGGGTGGGTTAAGGTTATTTTATGTTACGGTTAGGGAAATGGTAGGGACATGTATAGGGATAGGGTTATAGTTATGGCTGGGGTTAGGCATAGAGTTAGGGTAAAGGTTAGGGCTAGGGAAATGTTAGGAATATAGATGGCAATAAGGATATAGTTTGGGGTTAGGGTAGTGACGGATTGTGAGAGTTACGGGGTTAATGGTCGGGTTAGGGATAGGGATACTTAATGGTATTAAGGTATGATATGTATTGTAAAAAGGGGGCGGGGCTAACTAACAAGAGGGGGGGGGGGGTGATTAATCCGAGTGATAGGGCAATGACCGGGTGTTAAAATTTAAGAGGGGGTAATGACCAAGTCACAATAGAGATATAGTTGAATGGGGGTTGGATATATACTAAAAACGTTGATGTGAAGCAGCACCAGACAGACTAAACCGACTCAACACCTGACTGACTAAACTGACACAACACCTGACTGACTAAACTGACACAACACCTGACTGACTAAACTGACACAACACCTGACTGACTAAACTGACACAACACCTGACTGACTAAACTAACACAACACCTGACTGACTAAACTGACACAACACCTGACTGACTAAACTGACACAACACCTGACTGACTAAACTGACACAACACCTGACTGACTAAACTAACACAACACCTGACTGACTAAACTGACACAACACCTGCCTGACTAAACTGACACAACACCTGACTGACTAAACTTACACAACACCTGACTGACTAAACTGACACAACACCTGACTGACTAAACTGACACAACACCTGACTAAACTTACCTGAACCTGACGGAGAGCGGGATTCTGCTAGGGCGCACCCCTTCCATCAAATCCTCGCGCCATCTCCGGTACCGCATGAGAATGTCATGCCGTTTTCTCGGGGTCGCCCGGGTGTCGGTCTTTAGAGGGATGCTAGAGCGGATGTTCCAGTTCTGGGTAGGCTTGCATGAGAGGGGCTTGACGGGGCGGATCTCCGGCAGGCTCAGGAGTACCTGGTCCCAGAGGGAGGACGCCTCTTTCTCTACAGTCTCCTTGCTGCTCCTGTGTGAGAGGTTGGATATGTGAGGGACACCTCGATACTGAGGAAGACATCTGTGGGACGTATCGATACTCAACTATGGCGCAGGTTAATGTATAACATATCTGTTGGGGGTATCGATACTTGGTTATGGGTGAGGTCAATGTATCCGTAAGATATGAGGACGTATCGATACTGAGCTATGGGTGAGGTCAATGTATGTGTAAGATTTCTGGTGACGTATCGTTCCTGTGCTATGGTATAAGGTTAAGATCTCACTGACAAACTTTCAATATATTTGACACTGTTCTATGTTTATTTACAGATGTTAATATAAACCATTATTACTTTTAAATAATTACTATTTAAATTTTGAACTAATATAACAAAGAGCGCCTGGGAAACATGATTTAACAAAGAGCGTCTGGGAAACATAATTTTACAAAAACGTCTGGGAAACATAATTTAACAAAGAGCGTCTGGGAAACATAATTTTACAAAAACGTCTGGGAAACATAATTTAACAAAGAGCGTCTGGGAAACATAATTTTACAAAAACGTCTGGGAAACATAATTTAACAAAGAGCGTCTGGGAAACATAATTTTACAAAAACGTCTGGGAAACATAATTTTACAAAAACGTCTGGGAAACATAATTTAACAAAGAACGTCTGGGAAACATAAAATAATAAAGAACTTACAGCATTGTTTCCTCTCGCTTCAAGTTGCTCCAGTTCTGGAAATATTGAAAGAATCAGTCACGGGGTTGCGAGCACAAGGTTTTGGAACTATTTGCCGTTAAACTGTATGTCACAGTCATGTATAAACAAAATGTGTACAATTATGTGTACAAGAAAATGTGTGCAATAATGTGTAAAACAAGATATGTACAACTTACTGTTAAAGTGTTGGTCCTGGAAGGAATCTGCATGTGAGGCTGAAAAATAATAAGACAGTTTGTAAAGACAGTTTGTGAAGACAGTGAAGACAGTTGGTGAAGACACTTTGTGAAGGCACTTTATGAAGACAGTTGGTGAAGACAGTTGGTGAAGACAGATGGTGAAGACAGTTGGTGAAGACAGTTTGTGAAGACAGTTTGTGAAGACAGTTGGTGAAGACAGTTGGTGAAGACAGTTTGTGAAGACAGTTTGTGAAGACAGTTGGTGAAGACAGTTTGTGAAGACAGTTGGCAAAGACAGTTAGTGAAGACAGTTGGTGAAGACAGTTTGTGAAGACAGTTTGTGAAGACAGTAAAGACAGTTTGTGAAGACGGTTGGCAAAGACAGTTGGTGAAGACACTTTGTGAAGACAGTTGGCAAAGACAGTTGGTGAAGAAACTTTGTAAAGACAGTTTGTAAAGACAGTTGGAAAAGACAGTTAGTGAAGATAGTTTGTGAAGACAGTTGATGAAGACACTTTGTGGAGACACTTTGTAACCATATGACTGCATTATACGACAATGCGTGACTATTACCAAGTCAACCTTAACCTGCCACCAAGTCAACCTGAACCTGCCACCAAGTCAACCTGCCACCAAGTCAACCTTCCACCAAGTCAACCTTCCACCAAGTCAACCTGCCACCAAGTCAACCTGCCCCACCAAGTCAACCTGCCACCAAGTCAACCTGCCCCACCAAGTCAACCTTAACCTGCCACCAAGTCAACCTTAACCTGCCACCAAGTCAACCTACCACCAAGTCAAGCTGCCACCAAGTCAACCAGCCACCAAGTCAACCTGCCACCAAGTCAAGCTGCCACCAAGTCAACCAGCCACCAAGTCAAGCTGCCCCACCAAGTCAACCAGCCACCAAGTCAACCTGCCACCAAGTCAAGCTGCCACCAAGTCAACCAGCCACCAAGTCAACCTGCCACCAAGTCAAGCTGCCACCAAGTCAACCAGCCACCAAGTCAACCTGCCACCAAGTCAAGCTGCCACCAAGTCAACCAGCCACCAAGTCAAGCTGCCCCACCAAGTCAACCAGCCACCAAGTCAACCTGCCACCAAGTCAAGCTGCCACCAAGTCAACCAGCCACCAAGTCAACCTGCCACCAAGTCAAGCTGCCACCAAGTCAACCAGCCACCAAGTCAACCAGCCACCAAGTCAACCAGCCACCAAGTCAACCAGCCACCAAGTCAAGCTGCCCCACCAAGTCAACCAGCCACCAAGTCAACCTGCCACCAAGTCAAGCTGCCACCAAGTCAACCAGCCACCAAGTCAACCTGCCACCAAGTCAAGCTGCCACCAAGTCAACCAGCCACCAAGTCAACCAGCCACCAAGTCAACCTGCCACCAAGTCAAGCTGCCACCAAGTCAACCAGCCACCAAGTCAACCAGCCACCAAGTCAACCAGCCACCAAGTCAACCAGCCACCAAGTCAACCTGCCACCAAGTCAAGCTGCCACCAAGTCAACCAGCCACCAAGTCAACCAGCCACCAAGTCAACCTGCCACCAAGTCAAGCTGCCACCAATTCAAGCTGCCACCAAGTCAACCTGCCACCAAGTCAACCAGCCACCAAGTCAACCAGCCACCAAGTCAACCAGCCACCAAGTCAACCTGCCACCAATTCAAGCTGCCACCAAGTCAACCTGCCACCAATTCAAGCTGCCACCAAGTCAACCTGCCACCAAGTCAACCAGCCACCAAGTCAACCAGCCACCAAGTCAACCAGCCACCAAGTCAACCTGCCACCAAGTCAACCTGCCCCACTACGCACCAACCAACACATAAAACAAAAGCGACTTACTTGACTAGTTAAAGTTTCTCTGGAAGCTTCTCTCTGTAAAAGACACAATAATTAACTGTCACTGTGACACCTAGCAATTTACTGTGACAGTGACACGTAGCCATTAGTCACAATGACACATAGCAATTACAGTTACACCGACACACATGACATTCAACTGTTACAATGACACATCATATAACTGGCACTGTGGCATATGCCATTTCGTTGTCTGCTTATCTAGTTGTTAATTTTAATGTGTCTACTACTGATTACATAATTATTTAAACAGGTTTTTTTAAATGATTTCAAGTTCATTTAGAAATTCTCGAGACATAATAGAAACATATCGTCATAGTAGGTCGATATAAAAATCTGTTATTCAGGAATGTCAATTGCTTACTGGGGAGGTAAAAAAAAAACGAACTAAATCGGCACTTACGGGGGGGGGGGAGGAGAGAGATATTTTTAAAAAGCAACTTAAAATTGGGGAGTGGAATATTTTTTTAAAAATGGGTAAACTTTATATGACGTCACGCTTATGTGACCATATTTACCTCCCCCTCCCATCCGTCACAAAAAAAAGCCCCCCAACCCTAAAAATGACGTCACACATCAGCTTAACCCCCCCCCCCCCTCAAATTAGCAGCTTAAACTATTTTTTAACCGTCGATTTATTTCTCAAATGTTGTCTAAGGTCAGTTAACTTAGAGTAATTGTCACAAAGTTACGGACCCCTCCCCTTCCCCTTACGAGTGTGACGTCATGTATGGACGACCCCCCCCCCCCCTAACTTACCTGGGCCGATGCTTGTACAGTAGGTAGAGCTGCAACAGAAAGTGTTGGGCCTATTGAGCTCGCTTTCCTCGGCAGCTGTAAGACATCAAATTCAGTTGAGGGCAGGGTCAAGGTTAGGGTTAGGGTCAAGGTTAGGGTTACGGTCAAGGTTGGGGGTTAGGGTCAAGGTTGGGGTTAGGGTCAAGGTTGGGGGTTAGTGTCAAGGTTGGGGGTTAGGGTCAAGGTTGGGGGTTAGGATTTTAGACCAGACGGTCCATGGGGGAGATGAAGTAGATGAAGTAGAGCTGATGTAACACTGAGCTCGGCATTTGAAGAAATAACGTACTCGTAGTTGTGCCCAACCGCCTTTACACGCACCAAATAAGCCAGGTACCAATCAGAGCTGAGTTAACTCAGATACGTCTAATTCTTAGAAAAGGGATTGTTGACATCTGGTGTGGACCAGTGTTTGGGTATTTTGTTAGTTAGCCAGAGGGGAAGTTGTTGTAAAGTGTGTATCACTTCAACAAGAGGACAATCAAGGACTAAAAGCAGTATGTGGTCTGTTCTGGACCCAGTTCAAATGGACTTGCACACAGACATCACGAGATAGAACTAGAAACGTGGACAGACCTTAGCTATCTTAAGAGACTGCTGGGAAATGACCGCCCAAAACAGAGTCCTTTATGTAAGATTGCTTGATTACCTCGCATGTATATATGCTAAATCACTTGGCATAGATATGTTTGCTAGACATAAAACAAAATACACGCATACAAATTTACAAACGAATTGTCTTACCGATTCAGCCGTAGATTTTTTTTGACTCTGAAAGTAAATACAAATAAAGTTTTTCCTTAAAGGGGGAGGTTGGATATTACGAACAAAAATTGACGCCACCTGACACCACATGACACCACATGACACTACATGACACCACTTGACACCACATGACACCGCATGACACTACCTGACACCACATGACACCACATGACACTACCTGACACCACTTGACACCACATGACACAACCTGACACTACCTGACACTACCTGACACCACATGACACCACATCAGAGGCGTAGCGAGGGGGGGGGGACGGGGGGTGCGGACCGCACCGGGTGACACCAATTAGGGGGGTGACAACAAGGCAAAAAATTGCAAAATATATAGAGAAAATATTGAGGGGGGGTGCAAATCGAAAACTTGAGGGGGGGGGGGGGTGCAAATCGAAAGTTTGAGGGGGGTGCAAATCGAAAGTTTGAGGGGGGGGGGGTGCAAATCGAAAATTTGTCCCCGGGAAGTCCCTACACCTTTCGGGGGTGACACCATTAAGTGCCGCACCGGGTGACACCCGACCTCGCTACGCCACTGCACCCAATGACACCTATTGACACCACCTGACATCACCAGACACCACTAACATATCTCACCTTGACCGTGCTGTGTTTTTCTCGACGTTTCTCTTTCGCGACCCATTTCTCTTTTTGTGATTTCTGTGGACGGCAAGCAAGAAATGTGGTTACGTCACGGCAAGCAAGAAATGTGGTTACGTCACGGCAAGTAAGAAATGTGGTTACGTCACGGCAAGCAAGAAATGTGGTTACGTCACGGCAAGCAAGAAATGTGGTTACGTCACGGCAAGCAAGAAATGTGGTTACGTCACGGCAAGTAAGAAATGTGGTTACGTCACGGCAAGCAAGAAATGTGGTTACGTCACGGCAAGTAAGAAATGTGGTTACGTCACGGCAAGTAAGAAATGTGGTTACGTCACGGCAAGCAAGAAATGTGGTTACGTCACGGCAAGTAAGAAATGTGGTTACATCTCATTCTACCTTCCAGAACAGAAACAAACTTTTATAAACTCACTAATCCTTAATTTAAACATATAAAACCTGTTAACACCTGCATTGACTGCCTCCAACTTACCGTTTTAACACCTGCACTGACTTCCTCCAACTTACCGAACTTTTTACCACCTGCATTGACTGCCTCCAACTTACCGAACTTTTTACCACCTGCAGTGACTTCCTCCAACTTACCGAACTTTTTACCACCTACATTGACTGCCTTCAACTTACCGAACTTTTTACCACCTGCATTGACTGCCTCTAACGAACTTTTTACCACCTGCATTGACTGCCTCCAACTTACCGAACTTTTTACCACCTGCATTGACTACCTCCAACTTACCGAACTTTTTACCACCTGCATTGACTGCCTCCAACTTACCGAACATTTTACCACCTGCATTGACTGCCTCCAACTTACCGAACTTTTTACCACCTGCATTGACTGCCTCCAACTTACCGAACTTTTTACCACCTGCAGTGACTGCCTCCAACTTACCGAACTTTTTACCACCTGCATTGACTGCCTCCAACTTACCGTTTTAACACCTGCATTGACTACCTCCAACTTACCGTTTTAACACCTGCATTGACTGCCTCCAACTTACCGAACTTTTTACCACCTGCATTGACTGCCTCCAACTTACCGTTTTAACACCTGCATTGACTACCTCCACCTTACCGTTTTAACACCTGCATTGACTACCTCCAACTTACCGAACTTTTTACCACCTGCATTGACTGCCTCCAACTTACCGAACTTTTTACCACCTGCAGTGACTGCCTCCAACTTACCGAACTTTTACCACCTACATTGACTGCCTCCAACTTACCGAACTTTTTACCACCTGCATTGACTGCCTCCAACTTACCGAACTTTTTACCACCTGCAGTGACTGCCTCCAACTTACCGAACTTTTTACCACCTGCATTGACTGCCTCCAACTTACCGTTTTAACACCTGCATTGACTACCTCCAACTTACCGTTTTAACACCTGCATTGACTGCCTCCAACTTACCAAACTTTTTACCACCTGCAGTGACTACCTCCAACTTACCGAACTTTTTACCACCTGCATTGACTGCCTCCAACTTACCGAACTTTTTACCACCTGCAGTGACTGCCTCCAACTTACCGAACTTTTTACCACCTGCAGTGACTGCCTCCAACTTACCGAACTTTTTACCACCTGCAGTGACTGCCTCCAACTTACCGAACTTTTTACCACCTGCATTGACTACCTCCAACTTACCGTTTTACCACCTGCATTGACTACCTCCAACTAACCGAACTTTTTACCACCTGCAGTGACTGCCTCCAACTTACCGAACTTTTTACCACCTACATTGACTGCCTCCAACTTACCGAACTTTTTACCACCTGCAGTGACTACCTCCAACTTACCGAACTTTTTACCACCTGCATTGACTACCTCCAACTTACCGAACTTTTTACCACCTGCATTGACTACCTCCAACTTACCGAACTTTTTACCACCTGCATTGACTACCTCCAACTTACCGAACTTTTTACCACCTGCATTGACTGCCTCCAACTTACAGAACTTTTTACCACCTGCAGTGACTGCCTCCAACTTACCGTTTTAACACCTGCAGTGACTGCCTCCAACTTACCGAACTTTTTAACACCTGCACTGACTGCCTCCAACTTACCGAACTTTTTACCACCTGCAGTGACTGCCTCCAACTTACAGAACTTTTTACCACCTGCATTGACTGCCTCCAACTTACCGAACTTTTTACCACCTGCAGTGACTGCCTCCAACTTACCGTTTTACCACCTGCAGTGACTGCCTCCAACTTACCGAACTTTTTACCACCTGCAGTGACTTCCTCCAACTTACCGAACTTTTTACCACCTACATTGACTGCCTCCAACTTACCGAACTTTTTACCACCTGCAGTGACTGCCTCCAACTTACCGAACTTTTTACCACCTGCATTGACTACCTCCAACTTACCGAACTTTTTACCACCTGCATTGACTACCTCCAACTTACCGAACTTTTTACCACCTACATTGACTACCTCCAACTTACCGAACTTTTTACCACCTACATTGACTACCTCCAACTTACCGAACTTTTTACCACCTGCAGTGACTTCCTCCAACTTACCGAACTTTTTACCACCTGCATTGACTGCCTCCAACTTACCGAACTTTTTACCACCTGCATTGACTGCCTCCAACTTACCATTTTAACACCTGCACTGACTGCCTCCAACTTACCGAACTTTTTACCACCTGCAGTGACTGCCTCCAACTTACCGAACTTTTTACCACCTGCATTGACTACCTCCAACTTACCGAACTTTTTACCACCTACATTGACTGCCTCCAACTTACCGAACTTTTTACCACCTGCATTGACTTCCTCCAACTTACCGAACTTTTTACCACCTGCAGTGACTGCCTCCAACTTACCGAACTTTTTACCACCTACATTGACTGCCTCCAACTTACCGTTTTAACACCTGCATTGACTGCCTCCAACTTACCGTTTTAACACCTGCATTGACTGCCTCCAACTTACCGAACTTTTTACCACCTGCATTGACTGCCTCCAACTTACCGAACTTTTTACCACCTGCATTGACTACCTCCAACTTACCGAACTTTTTACCACCTGCAGTGACTGCCTCCAACTTACCGAACTTTTTACCACCTGCATTGACTGCCTCCAACTTACCGAACTTTTTACCACCTGCATTGACTGCCTCCAACTTACCGAACTTTTTACCACCTACATTGACTACCTCCAACTTACCGTTTTAACACCTGCATTGACTGCCTCCAACTTACCGAACTTTTTACCACCTGCAGTGACTGCCTCCAACTTACCGAACTTTTTACCACCTACATTGACTGCCTTCAACTTACCGAACTTTTTACCACCTGCATTGACTACCTCCAACTTACCGAACTTTTTAACACCTGCACTGACTGCCTCCAACTTACCGAACTTTTTACCACCTGCAGTGACTACCTCCAACTTACCGAACTTTTTACCACCTGCAGTGACTACCTCCAACTTACCGAACTTTTTACCACCTGCAGTGACTGCCTCCAACTTACCGAACTTTTTACCACCTACATTGACTGCCTCCAACTTACCGAACTTTTTACCACCTGCAGTGACTGCCTTCAACTTACCGAACTTTTTACCACCTGCAGTGACTGCCTCCAACTTACCATTTTAACACCTGCATTGACTGCCTCCAACTTACCGAACTTTTTACCACCTGCATTGACTACCTCCAACTTACCGAACTTTTTACCACCTGCAGTGACTGCCTCCAACTTACCGAACTTTTTACCACCTGCATTGACTGCCTCCAACTTACCGTTTTACCACCTGCATTGACTGCCTCCAACTTACCGAACTTTTTACCACCTGCAGTGACTGCCTCCAACTTACCGAACTTTTTACCACCTGCATTGACTGCCTCCAACTTACCGTTTTACCACCTGCATTGACTGCCTCCAACTTACCGAACTTTTTACCACCTGCAGTGACTGCCTCCAACTTACCATTTTAACACCTGCATTGACTGCCTCCAACTTACCGAACTTTTTACCACCTGCATTGACTACCTCCAACTTACCGAACTTTTTACCACCTGCAGTGACTGCCTCCAACTTACCGAACTTTTTACCACCTGCATTGACTACCTCCAACTTACCGAACTTTTTACCACCTGCAGTGACTGCCTCCAACTTACCGAACTTTTTACCACCTGCATTGACTGCCTCCAACTTACCGTTTTAACACCTGCATTGACTACCTCCAACTTACCGAACTTTTTACCACCTGCAGTGACTACCTCCAACTTACCGAACTTTTTACCACCTGCATTGACTGCCTCCAACTTACCGAACTTTTTACCACCTGCAGTGACTGCCTCCAACTTACCGAACTTTTTACCACCTGCATTGACTGCCTCCAACTTACCGTTTTACCACCTGCATTGACTGCCTCCAACTTACCGAACTTTTTACCACCTGCAGTGACTGCCTCCAACTTACCATTTTAACACCTGCAGTGACTGCCTCCAACTTACCGAACTTTTTACCACCTGCATTGACTGTCTCCAACTTACCGAACTTTTTACCACCTGCAGTGACTGCCTCCAACTTACCGAACTTTTTACCACCTGCATTGACTGCCTCCAACTTACCGAACTTTTTACCACCTGCACTGACTGCCTCCAACTTACAGAACTTTTTACCACCTGCAGTGACTGCCTCCAACTTACCGAACTTTTTACCACCTACATTGACTGCCTCCAACTTACCGTTTTAACACCTGCAGTGACTGCCTCCAACTTACCGAACTTTTTACCACCTACATTGACTGCCTCCAACTTACCGAACTTTTTACCACCTACATTGACTGCCTCCAACTTACCGAACTTTTTACCACCTGCAGTGACTGCCTCCAACTTACCGAACTTTTTACCACCTGCAGTGACTGCCTCCAACTTACCGAACTTTTTACCACCTGCATTGACTACCTCCAACTTACCGAACTTTTTACCACCTGCATTGACTGCCTCCAACTTACCGTTTTAACACCTGCATTGACTACCTCCAACTTACCGTTTTAACACCTGCATTGACTGCCTCCAACTTACCAAACTTTTTACCACCTGCAGTGACTACCTCCAACTTACCGAACTTTTTACCACCTGCATTGACTGCCTCCAACTTACCGAACTTTTTACCACCTGCAGTGACTGCCTCCAACTTACCGAACTTTTTACCACCTGCAGTGACTGCCTCCAACTTACCGAACTTTTTACCACCTGCAGTGACTGCCTCCAACTTACCGAACTTTTTACCACCTGCATTGACTACCTCCAACTTACCGTTTTACCACCTGCATTGACTACCTCCAACTAACCGAACTTTTTACCACCTGCAGTGACTGCCTCCAACTTACCGAACTTTTTACCACCTACATTGACTGCCTCCAACTTACCGAACTTTTTACCACCTACATTGACTGCCTCCAACTTACCGTTTTAACACCTGCAGTGACTGCCTCCAACTTACCGAACTTTTTACCACCTGCAGTGACTGCCTCCAACTTACCGAACTTTTTACCACCTGCATTGACTACCTCCAACTTACCGAACTTTTTACCACCTGCATTGACTGCCTCCAACTTACCGAACTTTTTACCACCTACATTGACTACCTCCAACTTACCGAACTTTTTACCACCTGCATTGACTGCCTCCAACTTACCGAACTTTTTACCACCTGCATTGACTACCTCCAACTTACCGAACTTTTTACCACCTGCATTGACTGCCTCCAACTTACCGAACTTTTTACCACCTACATTGACTACCTCCAACTTACCGAACTTTTTACCACCTACATTGACTACCTCCAACTTACCGAACTTTTTACCACCTGCATTGACTGCCTCCAACTTACCGAACTTTTTACCACCTACATTGACTACCTCCAACTTACCGAACTTTTTACCACCTACATTGACTACCTCCAACTTACCGAACTTTTTACCACCTGCAGTGACTGCGTCTTGTCTGTGTCATCATCATCCACCTCCTTTTTCTTTTTCTTCTTTTTCTTCAACTTTTTAGTTTTCTCCACCTTCCTCTTCTTGATTTCAGGCGAGTTTTCTATTTTAATTTCACATTCAGAAGACTCGTCCAGGCGTGATTCGGCGTCGCCAAAGTGAAATAAATGCTACAGAAAAAATAATTGTAGCTAAACAAGTTTCTGAAGAGGAGTGTTAATTATTTGATGAGAACAATAATTAAACAAAACTTATAAGGACAAACATTTGAATTTTAAAAATGCGAATTGACACGGCTGTAGAAATAAACTTTTTGGGGTGTGTGTGTCTTTATTAGCTAACCGATATTAGAATAGACAAACACAAGCTAATATGTTGATAGATAAGACATAAAGGGGTCATCTATAAATGACGTCACGCTTTTTAAAAAGATTTTTTTCTCTCTCAGACATCGTCACAAAAAGCCACACCCACCCTACAGCTAAAATGACATTACACTTGAGGCCACACCCCCCCTCTCTCCCTCCAAAATCGCAGTTTAATTACTTATGTAAACATCGATTTCTTTCTAAAATATTGAGTGAGTTCGGTCAACATAGAGCATAATTATCAATTTCTATTAGAATTTTTTTTTAAAAAAAAGCTTTCTGAAGCGTGAAATAACGGCTAAAATTGCATTTTAACCCTTTTTTTTTTAAATTCCAAAGTAGAGTCACATATCTGAAACCCTTAAGTTCCCCCCCCCTCATCACACATCGTTAACAAATTAAACCACCTCCTCCTAGGAGTGTGACGTCAATTATGGACGGCCCTTAAATTTTAAAATAATAGGAACAGGAAAAAGCTTCAGCGGCCACCTATGGCGTATCACTAGACAGCAACCTACAGACAGGGATATTAAAGCATCCTCGTGGGGGTGGGGGGGGGCATGTCCAGAGAACAGAAGATGAAAACATCGCGAGTAAAGCGCTGGGCTGGACCACACACGGTAAGAGAAACGTAGACAGGTCTAAAATATCCTGGAGAAGAGCTGTCTAAGTAATGTCTGAAGGGATTACATGAGCTTAACCCAAGAGGGCTGCCCAAACTAAGTGCTATCGTGCAGAAGGGCTGAAGGACTTACATGAGCTTACCCCAAGAGAGCTGCCCAAACTAAGTGTTATCGTGCAGAAGAGAAGCACTGTCTCAAGCTAAACAAGGGCTGAAGGGATTACATGAGCTTAACGGGCTAAAAGACTTACAGAGCTTTATGGGCTGTAGGACTTACATGAGCTTAACGGGCTGCAGGGCTTACATGAGCTTAACGGGCTGCATGGCTTACATGAGCTTAACGGGCTGCAGGACTTACAAGAACTTAACTCAAGAGTGCGACCCAAAACAGATGTAGCTGCAGTCATTTGTTCTTTAGGATTTTATAGGACAAAGTCAGGTGTCAGGACAAAGTCAAGTACGTCAGGACACAGTCAAGTAAGTCAGGACACAGTCAAGTAAGTCAGGACACAGTCTAGTAAGTCAGGACACACTCAAGTATGTCAGGACACAGTCATGTAAGTCAGGACACAGTTAAGTAAGTCAGGACACAGTCTAGTAAGTCAGGACACACTCAAGTATGTCAGGACACAGTCAAGTAAGTCAGGATAAAGTCAAGTAAGTCAGGGCACAGTCAAGTAAGTCAGGACACAGTCTAGTAAGTCAGGACACACTCAAGTATGTCAGGACACAGTCATGTAAGTCAGGACACAGTTAAGTAAGTCAGGACACAGTCTAGTAAGTCAGGACACACTCAAGTATGTCAGGACACAGTCAAGTAAGTCAGGATAAAGTCAAGTAAGTCAGGACACAGTCAAGTAAGTCAGGACAAAGTCAAGTGTCAGGACAAAGTCAAGTATGTCAGGACACAGATCTACTCTAAAACTAAAGCCAACAGGAAAGTGTGTAGACTTAAGTAGACATCACGGTTCCTGAAAGGCTGAGATGTCATGGAACCAATAGCACAAACTCACGTCCCGTCTAAAGACGGGTGCCAGCCAACCTTGAAAGACCTAGCTGTTTCAACTCAATGCAGATGAGAGGGGGATCCCCAAAGAAAAGACGAAGCTATTTTTAGATACGTACCAAAGGCGTCTCTGCTTTTTTGTTAGATACAGTAGGGTGGTCCTCCTCGTTATTTGCTACATGGGTCGAATCATCTTTACCCTTCTCGTTGGTTAAGCTGTTAGGTAACAAGGTGTGTATATACACACTCATTTATATATATATATATATATATATATATATATATAATTCATTATAACTAGTCTCTAGTAGGTCGTGTAACCAATCAATAGTCATTATATTGTGCCAAAATCTAAGCGTGAAGATGACGTAGATCTTTATCTTTTAATCTTTATCTTTTAAAATCTAGTATTAACTGTACTAAACTTCAGTAACATCTCTAATATATACTTGTATATTCCATGAAGGTTATAAGTACGTAAAGTTGTGTATATTGGAAAAAAATAATATAAAAATAGATTCATAAAAACGAAACAAGACGTTGAGACTGTGATTATCTGCCCCATGAATACAGACAGCCCCAGTTACCTGAAACCTTCAGAGTTATCTGCCCCAGGAATACAGACAGCCAGAGTTACCTGTTGCCTTCAGGGTTATACTTGGATGCAGAATGTGATCGATGCTCCCTCCGCATCTTGTGTCGGCTGCTCTTCTTTAGTGAACGGTGTGGTGAGGATGTTGTTCGCTGTTAGAAATTAGAATGTTATAGGTGGTGAGGATGTTCTATGTTAGAAATTAGAATGTTATATGTGGTGAAGATGTTGTTCTCTGTTAGAAATTAGAATGTTATATGTGGTGAGGATGTTCTCTGTTATTAGAATGTTATAGGTGGTGAGGATGTTGTTTTCTTTTAGAAATTAGAATGTTATAGCTGGTGAACATGTTGTTCTCTGCTAGAAATTAGAATGTTATAGGTGGTGAGGGTGTTGTTGTCTGTTATAAATTAGAATGTTATAGGTGCTGAGGATGTTCTCTGTTAGAAATTAGAATGTTATAGGTGCTGAGGATGTTCTCTGTTAGAAATTAGAATGTTATAGGTGGTGAGAATGTTGTTCTCTGTTAGAAATTAGAATGTTATAGGTGGTGAGAATGTTGTTCTCTGTTAGAAATTAGAATGTTATAGGTGGTGAGGATGTTCTATGTTAGAAATTAGAATGTTATAGGTGGTGAGGATGTTGTTGTCTGCTAGAAATTAGAATGTTATAGGTGCTGAGGATGTTCTCTGTTAGAAATTAGAATGTTATAGGTGCTGAGGATGTTGTTCTCTGTTAGAAATTAGAATGTTATAGGTGGTGAGGATGTTCTATATTAGAAATTAGAATGTTATAGGTGGTAATGATGTTGTTCTCTGTTGGAAATTAGAATGTTATAGGTGTTTATGTTAAGATGATACTCTCTGCTAGAAATTAGAATGTTATTGATCAGAAAATAGTTAGTGAGGTAATATATTATTGTTTGAATAAGACATGTTTGTGAATGATCACTTTATGACTGTTTAAAATCTATTGAGTTATATTCCCAGATGTAGCAATGGTGAATGTTGATGCAATAAACACGCACGGGTCGTATTCCCAGATGGCGCAATAGTGAATGTTGATGCAATAAACACACACGGGTCGTATTCACAGATGGCGCTGAGCGTTGCTAGAATTTACCCACTTGCAGGAACGTATTGAGTTTTGAAGGTTAGTAGAAGAGGAGTTACCCATAGTTTCTTTCAGACATTTTTCTACTGGGATATTTAAACTTTACGGGGGAGGATACTGGTAATAGAATAAAATTTTATATAAATTGTACATTTTTTATATCCCCACCAGGGGCGGTGGACGTGTTCCGGTTGGTGGGGGTGGAACAGTGCTTCCCTCCAATGCAGTATTTCTTCCAGACTTTTTTCTCCGGGGGGGGGGTATTTGATATTTTTGGGGGGGTCAACATTTTCCGGGGGGGGGGGGCGGACACTGGTAAAAGTATATGTTTTCTATATAAATTGCATTTTGTTCGGGGGGGGGTGGCTGTAGATTTTCTTCGGGGGGGGGGGGGGGGGGGGTCCTGGAAGGAAGAAACTCTGCTCCAATGAGATATCTGAAAGAAAAACTAGTTACCTTCTCCTGGGATTCCTGGTGGTTCAATCCTTCGCCACGTGGGCCTGAGTACTCCGAAAAGTGCGACATTTTACTTCCGCCTCGCTCCATGTCCATGGCAGGCAGGGCCGACTCACGGCTCTCGACAGGATGGCTCTCGACAGGATGGTGCTTGTCAGGATGGTGCTTGTCAGGATGGTGCTTGTCGGGGGAGTGCCTGGTTGCCCTGTCAGCTAGAGCAGACTTGCGATGGCCAGATTTCTCTGTGTGGTGCTCTACGTGTGCAGCAGTGGCGTACATGTCGTCTGCAGATTTGTGCGGCGGTTTGCAAGATTTCTCATTCTTGTCCGATGAGATAGAGTGGGGCCTTGATCTCCGCTTCTCGCAGGAAGACATCGGTTCGTCATCCGCCGTGGTGGCCCGCCGCCCGTCGAAAAAAAAGTAGGGGGAGCTAACTCCACATTTGGTTTGCTCCACAGGGGAAATAATTCGTAGCTTCTTCTCGGGGGAGAAGTTTGGGGGAGACTGTTGGTGGTAGCTGGTAGGATGCTCATCGCGTGCAACTTTGTGGTGCAGCTCATCGTGTGCAACTTTGTGGTGCAGCTTATCCTGTGCGTCTCGCGAGTGGACGAAGTGGTCGTCTGACCTAAATTGAGGACTGGCCCTCAGGCCAACTGCCCGTCTGTCCCTCAAGTGGCAGGGAATTAAACTATTGTCGGCCAACTCGTCTTCCGTCAGAATCTGCTCGCCCAAGTCGGAAGAAACTCGGTGCGTTTTTCCCCCAAACCTTTCATTCGCGTCTTTACATGGCGAGACGCCCCCACGACGTGGCTGCTTCATGGTTGGTACTGGGCTTGGTGCCGGAGTCAACCTGCTCCTAGACTCCACGCCTTCTGACACCAGACCCCACGAGTTCAGGAGCTCTGGCGAGGCGTTGTTGTCACTTTTTGAGGAAGAATACAGCGTGGAGCAGGGAAATTTTCTTTCTCTTACTGTAAGGCCCAATGTCGGGGAGCTCTGCAGGATGTGTGAGATGTAGCCTTGAATTTGTTTACTTCTGGTGCTGTCCCGTTTATCGTCTATCAAAGACTGGTAGTTGCTGGACACGGCACTTATTGTTCTAGAAGAAGTCTGCGAGCTTAATTCCTGCCTGACCTTGTGTCTAGACTTGACCAGCTTAGACAAAGCTGCTTCCGTCTTGATGCGAGACAAACAAGGAGTCAGTGATCGGGAGATGTCATAGTTAGAGGAGACGACACTGACAGACGAAGAGAAGGCCAGAGACGTACTCTTCTCTCTCCGGCCCTCTGTTTTGCTTTGTTTTTTAACACTCGAAAACGTAGGCTCGCTCCGTTTCAAGATGGACGACGTGGTTTTTTTCTTTACAATTTTGTCCTTATCAATCAAAGAAATCGATGACTCCTTTTGCAAATTTTTCTTGTTTTCCTTGATTTCTTTCAACAAAGAGGCGGTTGATTTAGGGAGGGGTTTCTTGACTGTGCTGCCGGGTCGGGTCGTTCGGTGAGGGGTCGGGGGTCGGCTGGATTCCGGTCGACGGTTCTTCTCAGCGGGATGATCAGTCGCCCTCGGCGAGATGTGTCGCTGTAGGAACTTCATGTACCTCTCCATAGCGTTGCTGCCTCCTTTCTTGTTGTCTTTCCCTTTCTGCTCATCCGGGTCACCCAAGGGAAGTTTGGAATCTTTCTTATCCGAGGATTCGTTGCTCGCCTTTAATAAACCACCATCGGTTCTAACTGTAGACAAGAGGTCCTGCATCTGTTGCTGGTGAGAAACGGTGGTGTCGTTCGGCGCTAATTTAGCCTGGTATCTGTTTCCCCAATCTTTCTTATGCACAACATATTTCTGATTCGCCGACGCGCCGGTTTTTTGCATTTGAGCTATCCCTCTTAGACTAACCCGCAATGGCGATGGATTCAAACTAACCGAATCTTTCACCGCTGGAGCCGCTTCCTCTGCTTGCCCGGCGTCCTCGGCCAGTTTCTCCCCAGTTTTCTGCGCTTCATGCAAGCCTCCATTTTCACCTAGTGACGTTTTTTGGTTCCCCTCAGCGCGAGGGGGTGACTCGGCTTCCTTCTTTAAGCCGCTACCCTCGAGAAAATTAGACGCAGGGAATTGCTCATTTTGTTTCTGACTCGCCGTGTCCATAGAAGATGAATTGTTCTCCCTTCGCTCAGGTTCAACCTTCATGTCGCCGCCCTCGCTCCCCGCCTCTTGTTTAGCCGGAGACGCCATCAGCTTCTCCTTGTATTTCCCCTGCGTCTTGCTGTGTCCCCCACCTAACTTCAGCTGACCCACTGTGGCGGATCTGTTCTCAAATTTAGAAATCAACAATTTCATCGATGGTTTAGAAAATTCATTAGGCTTGTACAAGCTTGACCTTGACCTCCCAACTTGCGCCAAGAGTTTCCTGTCCGCGGGATCTTGGTTGGCATCCAGAGGGACCAACTTCTTCATCTGTTCATCCAGCTGCTCGGCAGAGACAAGACTCGGGGCGTGGCCTATGACGTCATCTGTACCTGCGCCATCGATAGAAAAATGACACGTTTTAATTTCCTAGATTATTTGTAACGATCCACTATTCTAAAGTACTATGGGACAGCATGACCTAGCGGTGAGAGCTAGAGTACTAACCCGACAACCTCGAGTTCGAATCCTGGTTCAATCAGTAGAATGTCCTTGAGACCACCCAACTCTGATGGGAAACAAAAGCGGCTGAGCATTGTTCTGACCACACTATCCCTTCATATGCCGAGGTCTCTGAAGCAGATGAACTCTACTTTATCTGCCCCATGTGCCTTTGGCACGAACGGGAAAAGATTATGATGATTCTAGAGTACTAAGTACTGTATGCAACTATTCTACTGTACAAAGTACTATTTTACAGTACTAACTAAGTGCTGTAGGTAAGTGTCCCCTATATACATACTGGAGAGTGGGATAATTTGACTTACTAGCAATGTTACATCTAAGCTGCGCGGTTGCACGGCCGCGCAGTAGTTTTGAGCTGCCGCGCAGTGATTTTGTAAAAAAAATATATATCCTAATAGACTTTTAAAACAGCGCGCAGAGAAAATACATTTTGCACACTAATTTTCCCCCTTAGAGGGAATATTGCTTACTGGAGAGTGCGAATCCCATGGACATACGTTCCCTGTATCTTGCAGCCATTTGACCTTTGAAGGACATGCTCTCGTCCTGTTCGGTCGACGTGGTAGTCTCAATCATCTCAGCCTCCTTCAATCTGTCAGATGGCAAGAAACAATAACATTCCCCACACTAAATCTGGGAAACAACAACATTCCCCACACTCAATCTGAGAAACAACATTCCCCACACTAAATCTGAGAAACAACAACATTCCCCACACTAAATCTGAGAAACAACAACATTCCCCTCACTAAATCTGAGAAACAACAACATTCCCCACACTAAATCTGAGAAACAACATTCCCCACACTAAATCTGAGAAACAACAACATTCCCCACACTAAATCTGAGAAACAACAACATTCCCCACACTAAATCTGAGAAACAACAACACTCCCCACACTAAATCTGAGAAACAACAACATTCCCCACACTAAATCTGAGAAACAACAACATGCCCCTCACTAAATCTGAGAAACAACAACATTCCCCACACTAAATCTGAGAAACAACAACATTCCCCTCACTAAATCTGAGAAACAACAACATTCCCCACACTAAATCTGAGAAACAACAACATTCCCCACACTAAATCTGAGAAACAACAACATTCCCCACACTAAATCTGAGAAACAACAACATTCCCCACATTAATCTGAGAAACAACAACATTCCCCTCACTAAATCTGAGAAACAAAAATCCCCACACTAAATCTGAGAAACAACAACATTCCCCACACTAAATCTGAGAAACAACAACATTCCCCACACTAAATCTGAAAACAATAACATTCCCCACACTAAATCTGAGAAACAACAACATTCCCCACACTAAATCTGAGAAACAACAACATTCCCCTCACTAAATCTGAGAAACAACAACATTCCCCACACTAAATCTGAGAAACAACAACATTCCCCACACTAAATCTGAGAAACAACAACATTCCCCACACTAAATCTGAGAAACAACAACATTCCCCACATTAATCTGAGAAACAACAACATTCCCCTCACTAAATCTGAGAAACAAAATTCCCCACACTAAATCTGAGAAACAACAACATTCCCCACACTAAATCTGAGAAACAACAACATTCCCCACACTAAATCTGAGAAACAACAACATTCCCCACACTAAATCTGAGAAACAACAACATTCCCCACACTAAATCTGAGAAACAACAACATTCCCCTCACTAAATCTGAGAAACAATAACATTCCCCACACTAAATCTGAGAAACAACAACATTCCCCACACTAAATCTGAGAAATAATAACATTCCCAACACTAAATCTGAGAAACAATAACATTCCCCACATTAAATCTGAGAAACAATAACATTCCCCACACTAAAACTGAGAAATAATAACATTCCCCACACTAAATCTGAGAAACAATAACATTCCCCACACTAAATCTGAGAAACAACAACATTCCCCACACTAAATCTGAGAAATAATAACATTCCCAACACTAAATCTGAGAAACAATAACATTCCCCACATTAAATCTGAGAAACAATAACATTCCCCACACTAAAACTGAGAAATAATAACATTCCCCACACTAAATCTGAGAAACAATAACATTCCCCACACTAAATATGAGAAACAACAACATTCCTCACACTAAATATGAGAAACAACAACATTCCCCACACTAAATCTGAGAAACAATAACATTCCCCACACTAAATCTGAGAAACAACAACATTCCCCACACTAAATCTGAGAAACAACATTCCCCACACTAAATCTGAGAAACAAAAACATTCCCCACACTAAATCTGAGAAACAATAACATTCCCCACACTAAATCTGAGAAACAACAACATTCCCCACACTAAATCTGAGAAACAATAACATTCCCCACGCTAAATCTGAGAAACAACAACATCCCCCACACTAAATCTGAGAAACAACAACATTCCCCACACTAAATCTGAGAAACAACAACATTCCCCACACTAAATCTGAGAAACAACATTCCCCGCACTAAATCTGAGAAACAACAGCATTCCCCACACTAAATCTGAGAAACAACAACATTCCCCACACTAAATCTGAGAAACAACATTCCCCACACTAAATCTGAGAAACAACATTCCCCACACTAAATCTGAGAAACAACAATATTTACCCACACTAAATCTGAGAAACAATAACATTCCCCACACTAAATCTGAGAAACAACATTTCCCACACTAAATATGAGAAACAATAACGTTCCCCACACTAAATCTGAGAAACAATAACATTCCCCACACTAAATCTGAGGAAACAATAACATTCCCCACACTAAAACTGAGAAATAATAACATTCCCCACACTAAATCTGAGAAACAACAACATTCCCCACACTAAATCTGAGAAACAATAACATTCCCAACACTAAATCTGAGAAACAATAACATTCCCCACATTAAATCTGAGAAACAATAACATTCCCCACACTAAAACTGAGAAATAATAACATTCCCCACACTAAATCTGAGAAACAATAACATTCCCCACACTAAATATGAGAAACAACAACATTCCTCACACTAAATATGAGAAACAACAACATTCCCCACACTAAATCTGAGAAACAATAACATTCCCCACACTAAATCTGAGAAACAACAACATTCCCCACACTAAATCTGAGAAACAACATTTCCCACACTAAATCTGAGAAACAAAAACATTCCCCACACTAAATCTGAGAAACAATAACATTCCCCACACTAAATCTGAGAAACAACAACATTCCCCACACTAAATCTGAGAAACAATAACATTCCCCACGCTAAATCTGAGAAACAACAACATCCCCCACACTAAATCTGAGAAACAACAACATTCCCCACACTAAATCTGGGAAACAACAACATTCCCCACACTCAATCTGAGAAACAACATTCCCCACACTAAATCTGAGAAACAACAACATTCCCCACACTAAATCTGAGAAACAACAACATTCCCCTCACTAAATCTGAGAAACAACAACATTCCCCACACTAAATCTGAGAAACAACATTCCCCACACTAAATCTGAGAAACAACAACATTCCCCACACTAAATCTGAGAAACAACAACATTCCCCTCACTAAATCTGAGAAACAACAACATTCCCCACACTAAATCTGAGAAACAACAACATTCCCCACACTAAATCTGAGAAACAACAACATGCCCCTCACTAAATCTGAGAAACAACAACATTCCCCACACTAAATCTGAGAAACAACAACATTCCCCTCACTAAATCTGAGAAACAACAACATTCCCCACACTAAATCTGAGAAACAACAACATTCCCCACACTAAATCTGAGAAACAACAACATTCCCCACACTAAATCTGAGAAACAACAACATTCCCCACATTAATCTGAGAAACAACAACATTCCCCTCACTAAATCTGAGAAACAAAAATCCCCACACTAAATCTGAGAAACAACAACATTCCCCACACTAAATCTGAGAAACAACAACATTCCCCACACTAAATCTGAAAACAATAACATTCCCCACACTAAATCTGAGAAACAACAACATTCCCCACACTAAATCTGAGAAACAACAACATTCCCCTCACTAAATCTGAGAAACAACAACATTCCCCACACTAAATCTGAGAAACAACAACATTCCCCACACTAAATCTGAGAAACAACAACATTCCCCACACTAAATCTGAGAAACAACAACATTCCCCACATTAATCTGAGAAACAACAACATTCCCCTCACTAAATCTGAGAAACAAAATTCCCCACACTAAATCTGAGAAACAACAACATTCCCCACACTAAATCTGAGAAACAACAACATTCCCCACACTAAATCTGAGAAACAACAACATTCCCCACACTAAATCTGAGAAACAACAACATTCCCCACACTAAATCTGAGAAACAACAACATTCCCCTCACTAAATCTGAGAAACAACATTCCCCACACTAAATCTGAGAAACAACAACATTCCCCACACTAAATCTGAGAAATAATAACATTCCCAACACTAAATCTGAGAAACAATAACATTCCCCACATTAAATCTGAGAAACAATAACATTCCCCACACTAAAACTGAGAAATAATAACATTCCCCACACTAAATCTGAGAAACAATAACATTCCCCACACTAAATCTGAGAAACAACAACATTCCCCACACTAAATCTGAGAAATAATAACATTCCCAACACTAAATCTGAGAAACAATAACATTCCCCACATTAAATCTGAGAAACAATAACATTCCCCACACTAAAACTGAGAAATAATAACATTCCCCACACTAAATCTGAGAAACAATAACATTCCCCACACTAAATATGAGAAACAACAACATTCCTCACACTAAATATGAGAAACAACAACATTCCCCACACTAAATCTGAGAAACAATAACATTCCCCACACTAAATCTGAGAAACAACAACATTCCCCACACTAAATCTGAGAAACAACATTCCCCACACTAAATCTGAGAAACAAAAACATTCCCCACACTAAATCTGAGAAACAATAACATTCCCCACACTAAATCTGAGAAACAACAACATTCCCCACACTAAATCTGAGAAACAATAACATTCCCCACGCTAAATCTGAGAAACAACAACATCCCCCACACTAAATCTGAGAAACAACAACATTCCCCACACTAAATCTGAGAAACAACAACATTCCCCACACTAAATCTGAGAAACAACATTCCCCGCACTAAATCTGAGAAACAACAGCATTCCCCACACTAAATCTGAGAAACAACAACATTCCCCACACTAAATCTGAGAAACAACATTCCCCACACTAAATCTGAGAAACAACATTCCCCACACTAAATCTGAGAAACAACAATATTTACCCACACTAAATCTGAGAAACAATAACATTCCCCACACTAAATCTGAGAAACAACATTTCCCACACTAAATATGAGAAACAATAACGTTCCCCACACTAAATCTGAGAAACAATAACATTCCCCACACTAAATCTGAGGAAACAATAACATTCCCCACACTAAAACTGAGAAATAATAACATTCCCCACACTAAATCTGAGAAACAACAACATTCCCCACACTAAATCTGAGAAACAATAACATTCCCAACACTAAATCTGAGAAACAATAACATTCCCCACATTAAATCTGAGAAACAATAACATTCCCCACACTAAAACTGAGAAATAATAACATTCCCCACACTAAATCTGAGAAACAATAACATTCCCCACACTAAATATGAGAAACAACAACATTCCTCACACTAAATATGAGAAACAACAACATTCCCCACACTAAATCTGAGAAACAATAACATTCCCCACACTAAATCTGAGAAACAACAACATTCCCCACACTAAATCTGAGAAACAACATTCCCCACACTAAATCTGAGAAACAAAAACATTCCCCACACTAAATCTGAGAAACAATAACATTCCCCACACTAAATCTGAGAAACAACAACATTCCCCACACTAAATCTGAGAAACAATAACATTCCCCACGCTAAATCTGAGAAACAACAACATCCCCCACACTAAATCTGAGAAACAACAACATTCCCCACACTAAATATGAGAAACAACAACATTCCCCACACTAAATCTGAGAAACAACATTCCCCACACTAAATCTGAGAAACAACATTCCCCACACTAAATCTGAGAAACAACAATATTTACCCACACTAAATCTGAGAAACAATAACATTCCCCACACTAAATCTGAGAAACAACAACATTTCCCACACTAAATATGAGAAACAATAACATTCCCCACACTAAATCTGCGAAAACAATAACATTCCCCACACTAAATCTGAGAAACAACAACATTCCCCACATTAATCTGAGAAACAACAACATTCCCCTCACTAAATCTGAGAAACAAAATTCCCCACACTAAATCTGAGAAACAACAACATTCCCCACACTAAATCTGAGAAACAACAATATTTACCCACACTAAATCTGAGAAACAACAACATTCCCCACACTAAATCTGAGAAAACAATAACATTCCCCACACTAAATCTGAGAAACAACAACATTTCCCACACTAAATATGAGAAACAATAACGTTCCCCACACTAAATCTGAGAAACAATAACATTCCCCACACTAAATCTGAGAAACAATAACATTCCCCACACTAAATCTGAGAAACAACAACATTCCCCACACTAAATCTGAGAAACAACAACATTCCCCTCACTAAATCTGAGAAACAACAACATTCCCCACACTAAATCTGAGAAACAATAACATTCCCCACACTAAATCTGAGGAAACAATAACATTCCCCACACTAAAACTGAGAAATAATAAAATTCCCCACACTAAATCTGAGAAACAACATAATTTCCCACACTAAATCTGAGAAACAATAACATTCCCCACACTAAATCTGAGAAACAACAACATTCCCCACACTAAATCTGAGAAACAATAACATTCCCCACACTAAATCTGAGAAATTCTCCTCGCTATTTCCGATTTCTCAAAAAACGCATGTATATTTATAAAATACTAATAATATTGCGCACTATTATGCACATTTTGTTTTGGCGTTCGCTTGGTGCGCAATTCTTTTTTTCTATGAGATTCTATTCTATTTTTAAAAGTTAAAGTAATTAAAAATCATGTCTATATTCCAAGTTATATAAGAATATTCTAGAAAGTTTAGGGGAGTTCACTCCCGGTTTATTTTTATTTCGTGGGAGTGGTTGACGGACTTTGGTTCCCTCTTCCCTCCCCCCCCCCCCCCCCCCCCCCCCCCCCCCCAATTCCCCCAATTTCTGTAGAGAAGCCTGACAAATTATTTTGAAATTATCAGCTTTCTTTAGTTTATTGTGGATTCACCTGCCCTAAACAAGAATTTGGTCTCAACTGGCCCATGAAAAAGATGTATTCTTTACTTTTGTTATACTTGAAAGCGGTTTTTGAGTTCTAGATTCAAGATCTAGAATAAATCAGACTAGACTAATAACATTACTTACAATAATTGACGCTTTCGACAACGTCGAATGAAACTAATATTTCTAAGCTTCTCTACGCCAGCAAGCAACCCACCTTATGAAAGATAGCCCAGCAAATGAAGCGATTCGCCTCCCATACCAAACACAAAGCTCAGCCCTGCTTTCTGGGGAGCATTGTTTGTTTTGTTTTTGGCTTCCTGCAGACGTTAAGGACAGTGCAACTTGGTGCGGTAGCCTACAATTGCGGGCTGTACAATCGGGAAAACCCAAATAATCAGAATCAATGTACACATTCTGAATAATTTTTTTTAAAGAAAATCGTATTGTATTTCAGTGGCGTAGCGAGGTCGGGTGTAACACCCGGTGCGGCACTTAATGGTGTCACCCCCCCCCCCCCCCCCCAGAGGCGTAGCGACCCTTCCCGGGGACAAATTTTCGATTTGCACCCCCCTCCTCAAACTTTCGATTTGCACCCCCCCCCCCCAAACTTGCGATTTGTACCCCCCCCCCCTCAAGTTTTTCTCTATATATTTTGCTATTTTTTGCCTTGGTGTCACCCCCCTAAATGGTGTCACCCTGTGCGGTCCACAACCCCCGCTACCCCTCTGTTGTATTTAATCATTTATAGATCTACTCCTAGATCTAGTAACAATTATTGTTTAGCTGGTAGGCCTACATGATGTATTGTGACAAGCGTGTACCATCGGCTGAAGCAACCCCCCCCCCCCCCCCGTTCCAATTAGTGTGTTGTCACTCACAACAATCATCATTCTCATTAGTGAAAGAATAAATTAACACTGAGGACGACTGCAAACCTTTTGAATAAATTTAAGAACAGCTATTTATTGTATTTAAACAATGAGTCAAAAAAAGTGGTCAGCTTTTTGGGTTTTTTTTCCAATTAAGTAGAAATATTAGATAATTTCACACTATTTCATGATAAAGAGTTTAGAATCAACATGTCATGTAAACTGTATATATCAACATTCTATCAAATGATTTTATAAATCTTCATTTAATTGATTTTAGTCTTTATATTATTACATTAAGAAAATAACTTACGATTTTGCTAAAAAGAATACATTTTTAGTTGTTAAAAATTAGGTGGGACTAGTACTATACAAATTGAACAGTAAATAACAAAACTAAAAATAAACACAGAATGACTGACTGAAACTGTGGGAAATGCTTTTATTTGTCAAAATATCTAACTGCAATCAATAATACAAAAAGAGGAGGGAATTAAAAAAAAATGAAGCACAAAATGAGAGGCAACAAGTCAAACTGTTGCAACAAGAGAACGTGTTAAAAATTGGATGTGATATGTATTGGTAACACTAAAAGCAACACAACACCAACTATCTACATGTAATTCTGTTGAGGATCTCTAAATGTCTGGTCCAAAAAAAAAGAATGCAGCACAAGAGAAGCAGTGATGTTTGCTAAAGATCTATTCAAGGTGTACTCCCTAGACTGTTTCAATGATACATAGTTGATCTCACAGCAACAAAACAACAGGATGAATAACACTAACAGTAGTAAGCCTCACTTACAGCACATCTAGTGTGACTACCTCAACTGTTAATCTCATCAACAGTTGAGTTAATCTCACTACCTCAACTGTTAATCTTATCAACAGTTGAGTTCATCTCACTACCTCAACTGTTAATCTCATCTTAATCTCATCTGCATTCTACTTAGCTCTGCTCAAACTGTGCTAGATTTGCATACAATATTTGTAACCAACAAATTAGGCAGTGTTTGTAAACATCTTAACGGAATTGCAAAAAAAAAAAAATGTGCATTAAATTTTAAAAGATGGCAGTAGATTTGCAGTTGTTTGCATACATTGCTACATCAGCTAGCTTTGGTAAAGAAAATGTTTAGTGAATTATGATCAAATTAGTGTATGGTATTTTCTGCTTCCATTCAATAGGAATACAGTTTTAGAGTCATTGTTAAAACGTGGCGCCTAAAACATGTAAATAGTGCTAACCTCAAAATTCAATTTTTTCTTTTTTTCAACTCCTCTCATTTTGTTTACATTTAGAGACGTGACTGTATACAGATATATATGTTTGTGATCTATAATTTAAAGTATAGCAACCCTTCAATTTTACATGACAAATTCGTAAGAGAACTTGGCTAAAAAAAACAATACACAACTATTTATACATAATTTAATAAATTGTTTTAAATGTTTTAAAATCAACCTTCTACTTACTAGTAACTGACATTTTGCTACAAGATTTATTAACACACTTGTACCTCCTGACAGTCTAAACAAACTCACTGACATTTACTAGACATTATGCAGCATATTGTGAGTGCACTAGCACTACAGCAGTGACAGAGCACCTGTTCACAATGTTTAGCAAATAGCATCTTTTTGTGGGCAGAATGCTACAATTGAGTTGCAAATGTTAGCTTCAATAAAGAGTTGCATCAACATTAATCTACTACTTATTTTTACATCAGAGTTATTAAAGCAGCTGGTTTGGTCAAAAATTTACATAATTTATGCTATTATTTTAGTATACATTTGATAATTTAATAACCTAAAAGGTTGAAAATATTACTTAGTGCATAAAAATGTTACCAAAAGAAAAAAAATCTACATTAGCCATGTACTCAAATATTTCTCCTGTAATGACCGTTTCATTATTTTTTTTAACAATGTTTGGTTTCATTTGTAGGTTTCTGGACTTAAATAACTTAAACTTGGAGTACAATGTACAATTTTAAACTGTTTCATTCCTGTAATATTTAAATAAAAGCAATCAACTTTACTTTCACAAAGTATCAAGATATTAAAATTTGGTTTGAACAAAAACTGCTCATATACCTAAAACAAGAGTAAGTATGTGATGAATAAAGCCTATATTACAAGTACATATAGTTTCAATTATAAACAACAAATTTTCATTAATAGTCGAAACGTGAATAGCGAAAAGGTCAATAAAAGGATCTGTGAAATAGATCAGTGGAACCATAAAATGCATTATTTTTTCAATAAAATAACTTTTTAAAACAATTACAAATATCTAATAATTTCAAATAAAAACAACTTGCCAAACCAATGGCTTAACCTTGTCAACTAGTGTGCAATTACAAGAACACATCAAGGGAAGAGGGTGGTGGGAACAATTTAGTTTTGGAATAAGCAAAGAATGGTAACCACATCCTAGTGTTTCACAGGCCTCCTTTTCTAGTGTGTGTCACAGTTCAGTCATGTGGACAACACAAAGTTGGGCATCTCTTGAGAGATCAGCTGTTGGAGGTGGCTCACACAACTGGTAACAAAGATAGTCACTCCTAGCATTTAACTTTTGTTTTCATACTTAAAAAATAAGTATGTTCCAGGATATACGTATAGCACTTTGATACAGGTGCCAATGAGGGACACTTTGAATGAAAATATCAAATTTTTTATATTTTTCTTCTTACATTTTGAAAAAAATGATGGCTTTGGTCTATTATTACACAATTGTACAAAAAAAATCTGCTCTAGCAGTAAATTGCACCAACAAACAGCAACAGCTCTCTTAAAGATAGTTATTGGCTTGTCATTATTACTAAAGAATCTTTAGGCATGATAAGTGGAGCTCACCATTAATCCAGTATTAAATTGCTTGAGTACAATTTGTCTCCAAACTTTGAGGGGCAACTTACAGCTTTACCAATGTAAACTCTGTAGTGATGTTTCAAGAATCTCTGGCAGTTGACATGAGAAACATGTCATCTCTTTCCATGTTCAGAGTTCAAAGTTTTCCAAGAACAAAAATCTGCCTTGGTAATCAACAATTCCAAAAAAAGGGGGGAAAATGGAAAATGTTTGCTAAATGAAAAACATTTTTTTTAATTTTATAATTTTAGCTATAGATAAAATACAAAATGCCATTTCTCATTCCAAATGTGGATCAAAACATAATATCATGGGGTTATCACACTAGAAAGTTTTAGAAATTTTTACATGTTTACAAATGGCAGATGTTAATGATTAACAAATCCTTGAAATTGATACCCCATATATTAAAAAAAAAAAAAAAAGACTTCTGTAACTATAATAAGAAATAGTTCTGGTGCAACTCAGGTGTGCAGCACAGGTAAGTACTTACAGACATGGCAAGTGGTAGCATTGCTGCAATCTCATGCTGTAATTACTTGTTCAAAAATTAGACCAAAAAGTAAATGACGGGTTCCTATTTGAATCAATTACAACAGATGTAATTGAAATTATTTTTTGAGTAGTTCATAGTCAGTTTACTTTTTGGAGTTGATCTCAACTATAGGAACCCTTATTTTTATGCACTTGTCAATGTGCATGGCATATACAGATGTGAAAAATGTCACTTCATGCTGACATAAATTTTTGTGACTTTTTTTTGTCATTTATTACAACAGAAACTCATTACCCTCATACTTTAATATCAAAGCAGGGTAAATTCTAACCCAAATCCTAATCTAAGAAAAAATCTATGAGTGTATACCTGTCTCTGTTGTAACAAATTACAAGCTGTTCTCTCATCCACTCACAGTGGACGTATCAATGATGTGTCACATTCACACCATCATTTCAATATGTCTACTCAAGCTTTTCATCCATCATGTTGTTTCAACAGAAAAACAAAAAGCTTGAATGAACATCCATATATTTAGGATGTGGAAAGAATATTTCATTTACATCTACATAAACATGTTGGTTTTTTTTTTTTTTATGGACAACTCAATAACAACATACATATTTTTTTTTTCCAACATGAATAAGCATTTGTAAACTGACATGGTCATGGATGGTTTATCTGTCAAATGGACAATAAGGTCATGATGTTATCAAAGGGACCATACAAACAAGAAAATGTATTGGGTTTGGTATGTCTTAGTTTTTCTTCCACTAAGTATCCCTAAAATTATTTGTTTTAGACCCAGTTATATTCTACATCCTTGAAAATTAGAAAAAAAAATTGAATTTATTTTAAGTATTGGGGGACAGAATTTCATTAAAAGTTTGCTTTTATAAAAAACTTTTTCAGCTCAACATCATTTTCATTAAGTCTATATTAACACATTTTTAGTCTAAAAAATTCCATATGGATCAATTACAAAAAAAAAATATAGATATAGCTAAAAAAAGTAGACTTTCATTAAATTAATCAGACCTACATTTAAAAGATGTAATGAAGTCATTATTATAAAGCATTATAATTACACACAAATTGGTAAACCTTGTCATAAGTTGAGTTTTTTTTCCAGTTAGATCGTGTATTAGGACTTGTATCTTCATGGCATTCTCGGTGCACTTTCAGCCTATTCTTTATGCAGAAGATTATGTCTTTTTATTTAATAGTCCAAGAAAGGTGAATGATAAATAACTTCAATAAACAACTTGCACATGAAACCTCTTTACATCATTAACACTTTATACATGCATTCTACACAATTCTTACACAATAAGCAACATAATGCCTTGAGGATTTCTGAGAGATAAAAAAAATGTGACAAAATTGATATAAGGCACTTATTTTGTTGTTTTCACTTGCTTCAGCTTTCTCGGGGGACATATCTTTCTTCTGCATTTATAAAGTACATCATAAGGAACTCATGGGTTACATGAATCCCTAACTACATAACTAGAATTAAAGCAATTAAACTCTTTAACATGCATTGCTTCATCATGCCAAAGTCAAGCACGCTGTTACTCCTGATCTGAAGAATTGGTGAATCAGCTGGCCATGAAAGCTCATATCTCTGATAATAGTTAGATGCATTTGTGACAAAGAAAGCTGTTCATTTTGGTGCTCAGCTCAATCTTTCTAGATAAAACTCAAATATTTGTTCCAAGGCAGAAATATTCAAACATTTAACACACATGAATTGCTTAGAAAAATGATTATGATAATACTTTTACATTCCAGACTTAGAATGTGCTAATAACACTTCATGCATTACTACTTAACATTCATTCAAAAAGAGTTGACGCCACTCACACACATTCTTATGCCCAGCTACCATTCTAAACATTGCATACACATGGATACATATAAATTGTACAAAATTTTTACATAGCACACACAGATGAAACCTATTTATCAACACCAGCAGTAGAAAGAGAACCTTGGGCACAAAATCATCTAGTCCAACAAACCGTCAATAAATTAATTCGACTCTCTCTGGACTCACAACCACTAACATACTATTCCTATTTCAACAACGCTAGTTAAGACAGTCACACCTTAAAAAAAACTATGACACAACAACATGTCACTCTCCTCCATTCACTATGTGTTCCTTTGCTTTGGCACTGTTATTATTCAGTTTGTTTTTAGCTAGTTTAGAGTCTGAATCACTACCACTGTGATGGTTCCCTACCATCTGCTTTGGAGGCTGAGAAGCTCCAGTGGAAGGTACAGAGGAGTTGTTATTGCTCCCTCTTGGTCTAGTGTCTCTAGGTGGCCTTGCATCACGCTGATCTTTAGCTGGTGGTTCCTGCTTAGTGGGCCGGTCACCACCTCCACCATTTACAGTCTGCATTGCTGGACTGACTGAACTGCGGCTAACGACCGAGTTTGAGACACTAGGTGGGTGACCTGAGTCTGACTCCTGTCCCCTGTACCCACCCCTTCCAGAATCAGATTCATGACCCCTTTGGTTATAGCCACCACGACCTCCTCTGCCTCGACCTGGATTGCGGTCCCCCCTATAATTAGAGATACTTGTGTCAGTTTCTGTGCCAGAAGCAGCACTACCGTTTCCTCGAGGGCGATTTTTTTTCCTCCGTGGACGCCTCATGCGATCTTGTTGGTCATAATCTAAAAGTGCAAGAATATAGTATAAGAAATAACTGACATCAAAATAAACCAATAACCCGGTTGAAAATGATTGGAAATATGGATATGAAGCATAGTAACCAAGTTGTGAAATGTTTTAATCATAGTTTTCTCTAATAAAGACAAATATCTTTTGTGTTTAAATTATTTCATTCATATTCACCTTGGTCCTGACTCGTTACACTAGCATTATCAAGCACTGTATCATCATCATCAGTCATTCTACGCCGTGATCGAAGATCTCGTGAGTCATCATCATCATACCCTGGTCCAATGTATTTTATAAATATATAAAATTTTGTCTGACACTTTAAGTATAGATATAAATTGGTAATTTGAATTGTTTCTACCTGATCCTCTAGGTGGTAGACCACCCCTACCACCTCTCATGCCTCCACCCCTTGATCCCCTTCTGTAAGCACCACCACCTCGACCACGTCCACTGAGAATACTATCTGTTAGGTATCCAGATTGTCTTTTATCGTCTTCCACTTCAGCAGACCAGTCACCAACAATAGAATTTGGCAATGTAGAATCATCACCTAGTTCAATGACATGAAGAGAGCAAATGAATATAAAGAAGTTGGAACTTAAATATCACTATACTTTTAGTGATACATGTATACACCTTTATTATGAATTGAAAAAATAGTTATTAGTAAGAGTTGCGACTATTGACAACAGGTATAGATTTGCCACTACACATCTACAGTTACTGTGGTTTGACAATTGATCAATTCTTTTGCATAAGTAAATGCTTAAACTTTCAATGTGATGAAAGTCTAATTTGTAGTTATTTTTAAATTGTTTTATAAAACCTCTTTCCTTAGGATTAGGAAAGATACCATACATCACATTCATAAAGTTAACTTTGATAAAAAGAGTCTTATTTTATGGATGATTACTATTTTTCTTTACATTATTCAAGGTGAAAAAACATAACAACTGACATGCCCAGGCAAATAAATATCTCACCATGTCTATCTGTATTCCACCGACGACCTCTGCCAGCACCACGGCCACCTCTGGTACCACGCCCCCTTCTATCATCAAACTGCTCACTTCAAA
This sequence comes from Physella acuta, assembly GCF_028476545.2. Classification (NCBI taxonomy): domain Eukaryota; kingdom Metazoa; phylum Mollusca; class Gastropoda; family Physidae; genus Physella; species Physella acuta. Next base: position 80,921 of record NW_026732373.1, on the reverse strand, counting down.
AAATGGATGTTCAGAATGAATCATAAAATACATTTGAGTTGTACTTTGAATTTTGTTTAAATTGAAAATATCAATGGTAAACCTAAAATACGCAGGGTTTGTTTATTAATAATAGTTAAATTATACTATTTCATGTTAAATACATAAATAATTGAACTTTACTTACGGATAGCCCCATCTTCTGTCACGGGGTGGGGGAAAGTAAGAACCTGGTTGGGGCCCTGATAATGACTTAAGCTGTTGGTCAATTTCAAGTTTTGCTTGTCGTAACTGTTCCACTTCCTAAATACAATTTAGAAATACTAATTATCATCTTTTAATCAACAATGTTTTAAGAATGTGTGATCTAGGTTGTTTTTATTAATAATGAATAAGAGTAATACTTATAAATTGATATAAATCTAGAAAAAGTACTTTATCCCATTTAATGTTTGTTTATAACAATAAATGGGGGAAAAAAAAGAGAGAAAGTGAATTAAAACTTGTGGAAGAGTTGGTTAAAGATTATTAATATTGTCTCAAATAGCTACAGGATCTATGGAAAAACAAATAATAAATATAATAAATATGTTACAATTTTTTTCAAAATATAAACATTAACAAGTTTCTTAATTTAAAGTTTTAAAATAGAAATTTTAAGTAAGCCTATTTATTTATTTTTTTTAAAATGCTTCTCTGCATTAGATTTTTAAAAAATGAAAGGTATAAAACTGAGGTACAGTATAATAAGCTACCTTAAGATGATCCAGGTGATACTCCAATAGGAGCTTGGCATTACTAATACTCTCCATAGTTCCAACAAAGATAAATGGCACTTGGCCCTGAAAGGATGTGTACAACTGTTTTCAATTATATGCACAATCAGAGAAGCTAAATCATTGCACTAATTTTATGTTTGGCAGTCATGAAAAAGGAACTAAATTATTTTTATCCACATTTACTTTAAAACTAATATAATTATAATATTTTCAATATTACAATAACAAAAAATAAATTGAAACGTTTTCTTTTTTATTTTCCTATATAAATGATATAGTTTTATTTAATGCATCACAATCATACCTCTTCTCTTTCAGTTTCATGTTCGTTGTCTCCTTCAATCTTTACACGGACCACACCTGATTTATCTACTATGTCTTGAATATTACGGCCATTTTTTCCTATGACTTTAGCTGCAAAAAGTGAATTTGAATAGGCTTTTAAGAAAACAATTACTTATTTAAATACATGTTTTATTCACACAAAAATTTTAATTGACAAACAACATTAACATATTTTCCTTTCAGTAATTTCTGCTTACCTACTAAATCTCTAGGCACTTGAAAAGTCTCCTCGGAAAACTCTAATAAGCCTCGAGCAGACTTAACAGCTTCTTGTGTCTTAAAAATAGTTTAGAAATTACTCCAAATTACTAATGAACATAACCTGAATAAATTTCTTTTTACTAATTATCCTCTTACTAAACCATGACAGTACACACCTCTCCATAGACTTTAAATGTACAAGAAGCTTCATCCAGTTCAATGCCAGTAATGCCATCAACCTTACGGGCCTGCTGTATGTTAGCTCCATGAGTGCCAATAGCTAAACCCATCAGTTCATCACGGACCTGAAATTCCTCCATGTACCCTGATCTGATCTTTGTGCTCTAAAAAATTCAGTTGAAACCAAAGAGAATTTATATATTCATTTGTCAATCAATTAATACTATATTAAGTGTAACATAAGAGAATAAAAATGTAATTTAAAGGCTTGATTTGATATAATAAAATTTGCTAGTTACCTGAAGCTTTTTAACTGCTTCTTCTGTTCGCTGTTTAAGTAATACTTTTTGTCTCATGTTTCTAAGGAACATATCTCCAATCATAGAAGCTCTTTTGATGACACTTGGACTAGTGCTCTACAGTTATAAAAAGATAATAGAACTGTCATTTCTTTTTTCAATAAATGTGGATTATTATTTAAGCCTTATAGTAATTTATTAATGAGCTTATATTTTGCTTAAAACGCTTGTTTGACATAATGGTTGCTTTAACTTAATCCTTATAAAAATATTTTTGCCATTAGCAATTTTGACTTCTTAAATGTAATTGCTAACTAGCTGTGTTTGTCTTCTTGGACATAACACTACTGTAATTTCCAAAGTGTTCTTAGCTTACTGTATTAATGCACTTTTTTAAACTAGGTGGCCTAAATGCTGTTTATACAAACTCCAATTTAAAAACATTATACCTTGCCCTACCAATCTATAATCATGTAACTAATTAACTAATGTACTTTGGATTAATTTTAATTTCATTAACAAAATAAATATTTTCTAAAATAGTTTTTAATAAATATATTTTTATCAACAACTTACAAGCACATGCAGTGATTTATCTTCTGGGTTGTAAGACACCATAGCACCACCTATATGCTTGCGAAATTCCTGTATTGCTATTTCTTCCTGGCACCTTAAGAGTAATTCAACATTGTTTAATTCAAGCAACAAGCCAAAAATGTCAATAAATTCTTAATATCAGCCCTTACCAGCACAATTTCATATAAAATGTTATCCAATCCTCCCTAATCAAAATGAATCCTATTTATAAAATTGTTGTTTAAAATGACATCAATACTAACCCTTCTCTCAAATCAGGTGGGACTTCCAACACAAACTGGAAAAATGACTCTTTGGTGATTGGAGGACTGAAAGTTTATTGATAACAAAATATATCATTGACTAACAGCCGTAATTTTTCTTTAATTGTAATTCATTGTCAAAAAAAAAAAATCCTTATCATAGATCTATAACAATCAATAATAAAACAACTAAGTGAAGAGATAGAAACAGTACTAACTTGTGGTTAACTGATCTGATTTTATCTAAAGGTAATATGTCATTTGCATCCCAAGGAGAAGCAACAACAGCAAATTCACCCTTCAACATTTTTATTTTTGCAGGATACCATGCTAGACCTTCTTCATCTTTGACTTTGCCAAATACCTTTCATTAAAATAAAGTATTTTACAGTCATTAGCTGATATTTGAAATGTACAGAATCTCACTTCTTTCTTAAAATGCCTAAAAATACATATTTTTAGATAAGAGCAAACTCAGTAAAAAAAATACGTACCTCAACCCTCTCATCTTCTCTAAACTCTGGCTTGCTTGAGCCTGCTTTAGGTGGCAGCCTCACATTCACAAGTTTTACTCTTTTATCTGCTTGCCAACTGAAATAGAGAACAGAATAATCAAAAGTAGTAGAAATTTATATCTGCATACTAATTTAACCAGTCTTTAAAAATCTATATAAACACCTTATTTAACAATTAATACAAAATATATTATTACTTGTTTTCAAAAGAGACCAAAACCTCATCATCAGAGAAACTTTTTAAGTATGCCTGTAATTTGAAAGTACAAAATTAGTTTTAAAAAGTAATTTGAAAGTACAAAATTAGTTTTAAAAAGATCTTGAATGCTTGAACATGTATTAAAAATAAAGATTGTGTAAATATCTGTCTGTGACAACCCAAAATATTTTAAATTATGTTATTCTTAATTTCAAAAGATGTATCTGTTATTATAGTGAGTGAAAATGGTAATATCAATTAGGCCTGCATAAATCATCTCATATTTTTTACCAACCAAAAACTTTAGTTTTGTACAGCTAAAGATAATTTTAGTCATATTACTTTTTTAGTCTGAGCCAAAAAAGTTACTGGTTACTTTTACTTTTCAGTCAGTATCAGGAGATAATAATGTTAATAAGTAGGCCCTATTCATTTGTTATTTCCCTGTCTAAGTCTCTGGTTTTAAAAAAAAGGCATATGATTTTTAATAAAGACAATTGGTGTTTTCTAAGATATCCATACACTTTTGTGTTACATTTATTACTGTTGACAAGGAGAGAATCAATTGAGTTTTCTGAATTAAATTTACTATCTGCAGAAATTCTGAAAAAGTGAAGCTGTTATAAAAGTTCATAGTAGGCCTAGATCTATCATGTGGATGTGTAGCCTATAATTGTTTTGAGTTTTTTATTTACGGTAGGCCCATTTATTAATAATCAATTTGTTTTTAAAGTTGTCATTCTTTAGAATGCATTATTAAAATAATAGTTTAAAAGAACCAAATGGGTGGGTTTTTTTGTTCAGTATAAAGTACATTACAATTTTTTTTAAATGATGTAGGAAAAAACTTGCACAGCCAAAAATGAAGCATTTTTCTAAAAGTAATTGCTCTCAGAAATAACACTTAATTTTCAAAATTAACCTGGTTGTTCACTTTTTAAAGTTTTTAGTGTGGATTGACAAGAAGAACCTGTAGGCCTATTTCTAAATTGAAAAGAAAAAAGTCGTAAGTTTTTCTGACAAAGGATGTAACTGTAAGAGCATCCATTTCTCGAGTCTTGCACTGAAATAATGAGATTCTGCGAGGCGCAGTGTTATCATTTATCATACTCAGTACCCCTAAATTAACAGGCCTTATAGTAAAAACACTAACAGGATCTCTCATGTTGGCCTGACAATTGTTAAGGTTAGATCATATAAGCTATACGTCATGACCAATCCTATCCATAACCCAAACCAAGTCCTAGCGTAACTCTAGTAACTTCTGAACCTAACGAGACATTACATTACAATATTAATTCATTAGGCCTATAATTTATTACTAGATTTGATTTAGGTCTTGGGCCTACCAACAATTCCACACTATTCAAAAGTCGATTGTCCTGTCTCTGTCTGCCCCATCAAAATTATACCTCAAATAAAAGTATAAAAAAAGATAAAAGTACAAAAGGATAGGCTACAATTAAATTTTTATTTTATAATTTAGTCTGATTTTCAGTAGTCAATTACTGTCAGTTACTCAGGCATTGAGTCATTCATTCTACTTGTAGCTCTCTGTACTCTGTTCTATCAGGCACATTGATCTAGAATCTAGCTAGATCTAGAAACTAATTAAATTTGTAATTTTCTATCTAATTTTAAGACAAACTAGATTCTACTGTCTGTACTACTGTCAGTGTACTGATTACTGAGTGAAACTAAATCTAGATAGATCTACATAGAAAGGTAATAAAGTAAAAAGAGAGGATCTAGATTCTAGATGTAAATACTAGGCTACTATTAATTCAATATTGATTAGATCTAGAATTTGGGAATAGGAAGAGTGAGTACTATTGAACGGGGAAAAAATACTTTTCTGGATTAGGGCAGGGGTCTAGCTTACATAAAAATTTAATTTTTAGGCCTAGAGTGCAAGACATGATTAGTTTTGAAATTTAAAGACTGCAATTAACATTAATTACAGCACCATGTCCAGCAATGGAAAATTATAGTTCTTAGTTTTCAAGGCATTACATACTATAATTAATGGAGGGTAATAGATAATTACGCACTTTATAATAAACACCGTTGTTTCCACCAACTTCAACCGAAAGATCCTCCATTTTGGGCAAGAATATAAGAATGCTGGGAAATTCTTCACGCGCTGCGATTTGCTGGTCTAGGCCTAGGTACTCTCTTTCTTTACAATCATGCGCCTTTTATCGAAGGAAAGGTGTGGGTCTGATTGATCTTAAATAGATTTTCCATGTTTTAAGTCTGAAGTAGATCTAGAATCAGCTTTACTTTAACATTAGACGAGAGCTTTTTGTAAATTTCTTTTTTTTAAAGCCATGGTAGAAAGATTATTTTTTTAAAATAATTTCTTGTGCAACAAATGTGTTGCATTGACCTTAAAGGCAGATCTAGCCTTTGAGTTTGGGGTTGGGGAGGGGGGAGTGGACAAAATACAAGTCTATATAAATAGGCTATAAAATAATACTAGCGATATAATACTAGCGATCCCGTCCCAACCGCTGCCGCGGGCTTATGCAATACTTTAAGAAGATTACATCTATGCGTTACCAAGTGTGTATTTTTAGACGCGTAGCCTTGTTTTCTAAAATTGAGTAATTTGAATGTAAAGAGAGTTGTTGTTATAGCGCTGGCAGTGTTTCTTCCAGCCATATCTTCAAATTCAAATTTCAAATTCAAATTTATTCAAACAACGGTTACAATTGTAGGCACAAAAGGCCGTGTGTGGGTGGGGGGGTGCTAAGAATGAAATGAAAATTTATATAGAAAATATATGCTTTTACCAGTGTCCGCCCCCCCCCCCCCCCCCCCGGAAAAAAATTTAGTCCGCCCCCCGCCCCGGAAATATAAAAAATATCAAGTGCCTTCCGGAGAAAAAAGTCTGGAAGAAACCATGGGCGCTGGTTTGTCCACATTACCGCCCAGACGCCCCGTTGCGTGCTGTAAGAAATTCTTAAATCGCCCTCCGTTATAGCGAGATACTATATATATATAAATAGTATTTATTTATTTATACTAGTCATACTTCCAAGCTTCGCTTATGTTTTCAAAAAGCTTTTGAGAACTTGAATGATTAATTAATGTGATAGGCTGTTATGTGGCGTGGTTAGGGCCTAAGCGTAAACAGTCTGCGTAATGTTAAGTCATGCAAACATAGGTGGGGTATTCGCAAACTTCTTACTCGCTAGGTTATTAGAACTGCAAAGGCTTCATTAAAAGTATATCAATATATAATTCTCTTCTTGGAGACGATAGAAAACACCAAGCTGTAAGCACCCCCCCCCCCCCTCAAACTTTCGATTTGCACCCCCCCCCCCCTCAAGTTTTTCTCTATTTATTTTGCTATTTTTTGCCTTGGTGTCACCCCCCCTAAATGGTGTCACCCGGTGCGGTCCGCACCCCCGCCCCCCCCCCCCCTCGCTACGCCCCTGTTAGGGGCAGATAATGTAGTTTGAAACGATTTTAAACTTAGGGGAGGTAGCTAAGAGGAGTTTGCTTTCAAGGGGGGGGGGGGGGTTGGGGGAAAGGAGGGGGGTATCGTCCTTAAGGACCATCTGATAGTGTTTTAAAGCAAATATTTTCAGTGGCAGCATTGGTACTGTCGAATTCACAAATGAATTACTGAAAAGTAGAAAATAAAACAACTAATAAATAGCGGCGTATGACAGTAGCGTAGCGAGGGGGGAAGGCGGGGGGACCCCGGGCGCCGACCTTATGCGGCGCCAAAATGGGTTGGAAAAATAAATTGAAAGGTTGAGGGGGATGCAAATCAAAATCTTAGGGGGGGTGCAAATCGAAAGTTTGAGGGGGGGGGGGTGGAAATCGAAAAGTTTGTCCCCTGGCGCCGGGAAGGGTCGCTACACCTCTGGCGTATGATACGCCGCGGGTCGGCCCGTAAATAAATAGTATATTAAATTCAATTTTGGAATTAACTTTCACAAAATCATTACAATACATAACTTAATTTATAACGAAATTTCTATTTAAACGAATGCTATACTTTGTGATGTTTGTTTTTTCTTTAAAATAGTAAAAACATTATTTAGAAATTATTACTTAAAAAGTTACCTCCCCTGTACACATACCAAATGACGTAGTCTTTGTTTACTTTTTCACACACAATTGTTTATATATGAAAATACGGTATCTAGACAAATCTAACAACCCTAAGGGTTTTATTCAAATGGAATGTTTTTTGTTATCCTCCAGGGTCGGTTTACGACCTCACAAAATATCAAGGGGGGGGGGGGGGCGGGTCGTGCGGCGCAAGTGTTTTTTTTTTTTGTTAAATAGCTCATATAAGGCGCCGGTCAGTCGAGATCAGTTTTGACCCCCTCTTCGTGGACTTTGCGGCCAACCGGTACCGGCCCCCGTGTACTATTGCCTGCCAAATTTGAATTTATATAAGTAAGCAGAGGCGTAGCGAGGGGGGGGGGCGGGGGGGGGGGGGGACATATGTCCCCGGGCGCCGACCTTGGGGGGGGCGCCAAAATAGGTTGTAAAAGCAAATTGAAAGTTTGAGGGGGGTGCAAATGAAAAGTTCAAGGGGGGATGCAAATCGAAAGTTTGTCCCCGGGCGCCGGGAAGGGTCGCTACGCCTCTGAAAGTAAGTATGTATATGCACGCGTATGTATTCACATTTTTTAAATTTAATTTCCCCCCCCCCCCCCTCATACATGGATTAACACATAAGTTATTTTGATTCTAAACCAAACCGTTTACCATAGGCATATTTTGCAACGTTGAGCTAATGTAACTTCCCCCACTCCCCCCCCACTCCCCCCCCCCCCCCCTACTAACGATTTTTATCTTTAGTCGGTTATAAATACAGCTTGATGTAGCATGTTTTCTCTATCGTCTCTATCATTAGCAGGTTTACGTCATGGTGTCACCCCCCCCCCCTTCCACCCTTGTCGGAATTTGTTAAATTTGCTCTTAAAAGACTATTTAAGACTCTAATGAACCGCTTATTTAAGTGTAATAATCATTTATCTCTATATATTTTGCTATTTTTTGCCTTGGTGTCACCCCCCCCCTAGATGGTATCACCCGGTGTGGGTGACAACATTACGTAACCGTGCTAACTTTAGAGAAAACAGTGCTACATCCAACTGTATTATTAACAGACTATAGATAAACATTGTTACAATTAAGTCTGATTAAAGCCTATGTAGGCCGAATGAGCTCCCGATATTTAGGCTCCTGACAAATGGGCTCCCGACATATTGGCTCCTGACAAATGACTAGCATGACCACTATTGGATTAAAAGTAACCATTTTGTCCTACCGTCAATACCACTATAATCTCTTTTAAATGCCTGAGTGAAATTGTTTTTCATGAACCAACATCAATTCACAAACAAATCGAGCCCTTAACAGCTAAATTCCACCAATTCTTAAGATTTGATGTTTACTTTACAACAGTAAAGATCTGTTGCTTAATAGCGAGCACAGAAGTGTAAATGTATGATATACATGATGTTTACATGATAACGGCATTTTGTTTTGATAACCTACAAGCATACTGCAGGTAGGAATGTACAGCGTGGACCCCTCTCCCCACACACTAAGTTGGAACAGCCTATGACCGACTCATTTATGGAAGTCATAGATACTATTTCTTATAATAGATAAACTATTATGAAAACAAGGCCTGCCGAACAAGAGATGCATACGTATTACTTAAGAGTGTTAGATAAGCTAAAGAATATTGATGAAGGGGTCCCACTGGCAGGTGTCATATTCAATGAGACCGTTTTGCGGTCTCTATAGAAACTGTATTGTCAGTGGTCCTTTAGTTGGGAGCCTTATTGACCGGAGCCCTTTTGTCGTGAGCCTATATAACGTGAGCCCATTTGTCGGTAGCCTAAATGACGGGAGCCTATTTGTCAGGAGTTATATGACGGGGTCCATATGTCGCTGGCTCTTTTGACGGGGTCAATTTGTTGGGGCTCTTATGTCGGGGTCCTATTGACGGGGCCGTTTTGTCATTGGCCGTTTTGACGCCGCACGGCCTCAACCATAACCCTCCATTTTGTCTGGTCCCTGGCTGTTGATTTTGCAGACTCCCAAGACATCCATGCCGTCTTCAGAGGCGTAGCGACCTAATCCGGCGCCCGGGGCGGACTATCGATTTTGCATCCCCCCCCCCCCCATTTCTATATATAGTTATTCCTGTCTGTGAAAAAGCACCCCCCCCCCCCCCAGTTGGAGAGGTTTGTGGCGCTTCTTACAAGTTGCTATCCTGTTTCGGTGTCACAAAGTTGTTAAATCAGTGTGTAAACCCTTGTAGTCGTTTATTTTTCGAAACTTCAGCTTAAAATGAGCTTTCAAATTAATTTCTCTACCCCTTCTGTCGCCCCCTTAAGGTCGGCGCCCCGGGCAGCCGCCCCTGGCCGTCTTCAGTTCTTCAAGAAGACTCCGCCTCCATGTCTGTCTTGCGCGCCCTATCCCGTGCTTTCCCTGGGGGTTGTACTCAAGCGCCCAGCGTGTCACATCAGAGCGAGACTTTCGCAGCGTGTGTACTACACAGCGCCACTTCCTCCTTAACTTCAAATACCCAAAGTAAATTTATAAACGTTTGGCGGTCTGGACACGACAAGAAATACACGCAGGCAATAGTGTCACAATGCGGGGGGGGGGGGGGGGGGGGCACGGTCCGCGCCGGGTGATTTAGAAATATCGCTTACTATAAAAATTAATCTTTTATCTATTTAAAATAATAAAATAGTATTAGAGAGGGGTGACACCAAACAAAAATTGTTGGGGTGACACACGACCAAGTGAGTCCACTGCATCCAGGTTCAGTTCACCTATCACCACCATAGCTCAACTCAGCAGCAGTGTTTCTTCCAGACTTTTTTCTCCGAGGGGCACTCGATATTTTCGGGGGGGGGGGGGGGGGGAACAACGACACTGGTAAAATTATGTTTTCTATATAAATTCCATGTCGTTCGGGAGGAGGGGGGTAGACTTTCTTCAAAAGAGATACCTGGAAGAAACTGCTCAGCAGTGCCTCTTGATTGATCTAAAAACTACCGACCTCCTGAGAGCTATATGATAGTTCCACGTCTTCTGACACAAGTCGACCCGAGCCACAAAAATGAACTTTTGGCTATCGAAATTACTTATTGAAACGGAAGCGCAGAGCCATTTTAGAAGGGTTGCTGTTGTTCATGTTATAAAGTGGAAACCGTGTTTTTAGGCGGATTTTTTTTTTTTAGTTTTATAAAACTGCATATCACGTATTTGGTGTAATGATTATGATGTAGGATGAGAAGACTGTTGGACATTTTTTTTTTGCGGAGGTTGATGAAAGTCTTGTTGTCATCTAAGTGGGATGTTGCTAGTTTGTCAAGAAGAAGATTTTTCAAGTTCTTCTCTTTACCTTCAGACTGAGAATATAGACCTAGAATCTACAGGGAATTTAAAAATCAGTTTTGAAAAGTCAGCATGTTTCTCAGCCGATTTTACATCCATATTGACCATATGGTATAATGTATATGGATATATCAGCTGATTTTACATCCGTATTGACATATGGTATAATGTATGTGGATATATCAGCTGATTTTACATCCGTATTGACATATGGTATAATGTATGTGGATATATCAGCTGATTTTACATCCGTATTGACATATGGTATAATGTATGTGGATATATCAGTTGATTTTACATCCGTATTGACATATGGTATAAGTGTATGTGGATATATCAGCTGATTTTACATCCATATTGACATATGGTATAATGTATGTGGATATATCAGCTGATTTTACATCCATATTGACCATATGGTATAAGTGTATGTGCTGTGTGGATATATCAGCTGACTTTACATCCATATTGACCATATGGTATAAGTGTATGTGCTGTGTGTGGAGATATCGATTGGATTGGTCAAGAGAAGAATTCAGTTACAATGTAACTTTCTACAGCTGGCAAACAACACAAAAAATATCCAGGTCGTAACAGCTGGACTGGAGGCAGAATGCAATCTTCAAATACCTTGGCCTATATATATATATATATATATATATATATATATATATATATATATATATCAGATTCTATCTATAAATACATGAACACATTCTATCTATCAGAATCTAAAAATAATTAAATATAGAAATAAATACAAAGCCTGGACAAGGAGTTTGTAAACAAAATTATTATATATCAGCAAATAAAGAGCAACAAACAAATAATAACAAATAAATGGTCAACACACTAAAAACAACATGTGATGCAAATAAGATCATGTTCCTAAACAATTTTTCTCAAAAATAAATTTAGGCCATTTTTTCTTTACATAAACAATATACAATTGTGTTGTAGATGTGGAGAAGGCAGGTCTAACGATATGCATAGACAAAGCTTGGGGGGCTGGGGGGTGGGGGAAGGAGGGACTATACATATTGCAAAAATTAGGCTAAACCTTGTATATAATTTAAATACATTAAATAAAATCTAAAGACTGGCTGTAGCAAATACATAAAAAAATAAACTGAATTCTACTTGCGTTACAGTTAATTATTTACTGTATTTAACTATTTAATGGAAGGAAAGAGGCTTGTGTTTCAAGGTCCCAGACTTGTTTAATAACTCATAATTGTTTTCAAATATGCTTTTTAATTGTTTTAAGCATATTACTCCAACATTGGAGTAGACCTTTATTTCAAATCTTCTACATTCTACTGAATAACATTAGTAAACTTAAAATAATAGTTCGTAACCTACAACCTGAACATTAATATGGTTCTGTGTGCTCATGACTAGGAAATTTAAAAAAAAAATTAAATTTGAATAAATAAAATGCATCAATGTAGTTTAATATAAAAACAGTTGAATGTACAGAAATTTGTAAGCTACAGAACTTTTTAACCAATTTCTTATAGGCGTGCGTACTTTTTAATGTTATTAATTAATCAAAAATATATTTACTGAAAATTTGTATTTATTTTAACAAGCGGAATCATCAACTTTGACATGAATGTTAGAAATATATCTGGCACAAGCCTTGTGATAAAAAAAAATGTACAATTACAAATTATTCAAATCCTTTTTATATTCACAATTTACACATTGTAACACTACATTAAAACAGTTCAAAAAAATGCAAGAAATGTTCAAAAGAAACAAACTAGAGTAACTCTGCTTTGGTATGGTTTTGTCAACATCTTCCCAGCCCACAAATATACAACAACTTATTTTAAACATTTTAAATCAATAAGTCATTTTAACGACTATCAACACACATGCTTGTCTTTGCTTATAGGTTAATAACAAAAAAATTGATTAGAACACATTTGCAAATAAAAGCAATGAGTTTCTATTTCTAGAATAATGAAATAATTGCTATCAAGCCTCTCCTGTGTCTTAACTATTGTAAGATCGCTTTCCAACTAAGTACAGCATTGACTCTGAAATTAGATAAAAAATTTTAGATGCTCATCAAGATTCAATTTATTTATTTGAATGTTTTTAAGGAATATTTCAGATAATCTAACATGAAAGACCTAATGGTCCATAAAGCAGATGAAGCAGAGTTTCTTTAACCTCGGCATAGTGTGGTCAGCCAGCAGCCTTAACTCACCCTAACAAGTACCCATTGTATACAACATTTAATTTATAGCAAGCCTTTTTATTAAATAAGAAATTTAAGATGAGCTCTCAATTCTCTGCAAGAAGAGATGGACTTTCTTCTTCTTCTTCGTTCCCTCCAACACAATTATGTATACGTGTCAACTGGTTATGTGCCATTGAGGCCATTCTTTTTGGATTTGCTTCCATAGCCTTTGTCCAACCAAGAACAAATTACAAGGCAGCAGTTGTTTGATTTTGGAGTTGTCTCTCCTAGAAGAGTGGCTGTCCCCAGCTAACGAGCCTCATCTGTCCAAGAGTTCGAACTCGAGACTTTTCAGTTTAGCAACCAAGAGGTTTACCGACTCGACCACACCGACCCCTTGAAAGAGATAGACAAGTAAGTTAAAAAAAAATGACAATGTACCAGCATAAGTTTTAGGCATCACTGTTGGCACATTGGGAATCCCTGTATCAAAGGTAAAGTGGAAATCATTGGTTGCTTCCCTTGTGCCCTTTTCTGGGTCCACAACCTCGGCATGTACATGAACTTGAACATCAGGTCCTTTGGTGTACACAATCTGTTCATGGCAAACGTACAAGCAAATTTTAGACCAATTACTGGACAACAGTTCTTAGCAGTTTTATAAATATATATCTATATCATATACCTGGGATGAAAGAAACAAAAGCGATCCTATTTCAACTGGTCGTCTGAAGACAATATTGTCAACTATCTTACATATATTAGGTCGCGTCTTTCTAAAAAACAAATAAATATTAAACAAAAAAATTATGAATACAATAAAGGTAAAATGTTTAACATCTAATACTGTATTTAGCATTAAACAAAATTTATCAACTGAAAAATTTAGTTTTACACGAAAAAAACTCGCACCGTAATAAAACGAAACCTACGCATGAAATGAAGTATTTGCCCAAGCTAGCTCATAAGCCTTCCTCATCAGAAATCCACCAAATATTTTGTTGTACAAATTTCTTTGCTGAAATAGTTTTAATAAAACAACTGTTTAGTTATAATTTTAAACTTAAAATCTGTACCTTCACATGAAATCATTTTAAATAAAAAAACATTTACTGTTATTATGCTTTAATGATAATACAAGACTTTAAACTGTACTGTGAGAATCTAGTTAAACATAACAGTTTAATGTTTTTAAAAGGCAAAATATAGAAGCTGTTTGTGTTAAGATGTGTGTGTTAAGATGTGTGTTAAGATATGTGTGTTAAGATGTTTGTGTTAAGATGTGTGTTGTAAGATGTGTGTGTTAAGCTGTTTGTGTTAAGATGTTTGTGTTAAGATGTTTGTGTTGAGATGTGTGTGTTAAGATGTGTGTGTTAAGATGTTTGTGTTAAGATGTGTTGTAAGATGTGTGTATACTTACCTCAGGATGACAAATGATGAGAGATTTTTTAATGGTCTCATCCATCCAGACCGAGTTCTCTGGTTTTACTCGAACTTTAAATGTGCCAGAGCTGGTAAATAAAGACAATATGAGGTTAACTAGCTCTTTTGTTAAAACTTTGTTCAATCATTCAAAGTTTTAATTCAATTTGTACCAGCTTATCAGCAATGACATTTTTTTTTTTCAAATTTTATATTCTTTCTAGTGTGATGTTATCAAGTTTAGCACATTCTTTATGTAGAATTAATTCAGCCATGATTAATGCAGGTCAGTACAACTGTCAGACAAGATTTCAATTTCTTTGATTTTAATCGGTGGCATTAAACTAAGATACTAGGGGATAGAATGATTTCCCTTACAAAAGTGTCTCTGGTTACTCAAGATTTCTACCAGCAGTAAAAAAACCAATAGTTCAGTAAATTTTAAAATCACACAAACAATACTTTAACTCAACAGTTGATAAAAACAACTCATGAATAATGAAACTTACTTTAAATCAACAGTTGATAAAAACAAGTCATGAATTGTAAGTCTTTCTTCCTCAGTGGGGGGTGTCTTAAGAAGAGATTGCATGCCCTCTCTTTGTCGAATCTTTTTATTTTCTGATGGTAAGACAAAACAGCTTGTAAATGTATGTCAATGTATAGACATTTGGTACTTCCTTATGAAAACAAAGGCATATATAGTGTTTCTTCCAGGCATAATAGAATTTATATATGTAACGAGCGAACAGTTACCCTGCTCGCAACGCCACATGTTACGAGACTATTTGCCTGTAGTGCCAAATGTAACGAGTTTAACCACTCATGCTACACAACATCGACTACAGTAGAAATACTCGAAGATGCAGGTTCGCTATTGATCCTTTTATTACATGAATCAAGAAATGCTTCAAAATAACACAATGAATCAACAGGAATGCTTCACAATAATAGTCTGAATCAACTGACCCCTAACAGTCCTCACTAGGCTTCATATAACTGAATCCACATGTCTATTGTCCTTCTTAACACAATATAACCAACTTGATATGTCACACAGACTGACTGATCTAAAGCGAGCGATGAAGAGAGCGAGCGATCGAAAAGGGAAGAGAGCGAGTTCAGCCGTCCCCTCCTATTTATCCCTTGTATTCGTACTCGTATTCGTACTTGTATTCCTCCGTAATCGATACTTGTACTCGATGTCTCCGACTACTAGTTGCGCAGTTCTAACGTACAGTCCGATTAATAAACATCTGCATCCTATCAATCAAAGTTGACAGGCCGTCTGAATCCCCTCGTACCGTTTCCCAAAATAGCACGCGTTGGCTTTGAGATTGTTATCATTCCGATCTAATAAGCCACCTGCTATCAGTTGCATCAGACTGTAATACTGCGTCGCGGCTTATCGTTCGTTATCAGTTGCATCAGATTGTAACTAGTAGCTAGGCCTACCCTAGTTACATCCACCCCTGCCTTTTTTTGTGTGTTTTCAACCACAAACAACGCCTGGCAGGTGCACTCCTCCAAAGTCAATCGCACAATCGTAAAAAAAATTTTATTGTTCCACTCACTGTCCACGTCGTCCCATTCGTATACGATTGACAGTTATACCTATTTCACATATCAACTGTGTCTACATCATCTTCCTGAGACACAAAACAGTTCTAGAATTCACATCCACCCTTTTCGTTTGGTGCCTTCACCAGTTCACTTTTATAGCTTTTTGAACCGTCTGTTCTCATACCAGCGCGACCATGAAAGAATTGATGGTTGCTGACAAAAAATTTCGTCTTCCTTCTGTTCCTCAAACTTCTCCGCGGACCACTTATCTGATGGTCTACTGTCTCTCTGCTTCTGGAAGGAATGGGATCCTCTTTGTTGCCGTTATCCTCCCCTTGTGTATCGCGGTTGTTCTGTTGATGGTGATATGGTTCCGGGATGGGTATGTGAATTTCCGTTATAGTTTCCGGTTCCCTAATTGTCTTGGATTTCCTTGTGTGTAACTGCTCTTCTTGCCTATTCCAATATTTCTTTAATTGAGCAATATTCGCCCACCGATCCGGTTTGGCGTGATCGATGGGTCTTATCTTAAAGGGGCCACCTGCTACTTTAGGCATCTCCACGACTTGCCATATCTCCTGTCCCCAGAGATCGTGGATTTTGTTTCTGCCTAACGGGTGGCTACGCAGTAATACCCTGTCGTTCAGTTTGAGTGGCGGGTCCTTTGTCTGTACCGGCGGTTCCCTTCGCCGTGCTTCATGTTCTAGTCTTTCCTGTACTACCCTGTACATTTCTCTAATTCTTCTCATATGTTCATTCACATATTCCAGTGCGGTGTATGAGCCAGTCATACTCTCCCTTTTTCCTAGGAACAAATCAAGAGGGAGTCGAGCCTCCCGTCCGAACAGCAACATGTGTGGCGCAAAGCCGGTTGTGGCATGGGGGGTGCAGTTGTATAGATATACCAACTCTGGGAGAAAATCAGGCCAACGTTTTTTCTGTTCAGGTTCTAGGGTACGCAGCAAATCATGCATGCTACGGTTGAACCGTTCACACTGTCCGTTTCCTTTCGGATTAAATGTGGTTGTTCTAGATTTGTTGATCCCGTAGTGGCTGCACAGTTGGTTAATTACTTCTGACTCGAAAGCCCTTCCTTGGTCAGAGTGTAATTGTCTTGGTATGCCATATTTGATGAACCAATGTTCTATTAAGACCTTTGCCACTGTTTTGGCAGTCTGATCTCGTGTGGGCACCGCCACAGTCCATTTGGTGAATACATCAGTCATTACCAACACATGTTCCGTCCCATCCGATGATTGCTCCAACGACGTAAAGTCCATAGCCACAATCTCTAGTGGTTTTGTCGCTAGTAGGTGTCCTGATGGCTGTCTCATTTTGACAACTGGCATTTTCGCATGCTGACACCTCACACAAGCCTCACAATGGCGTTTGACCTCCATTTCCATATTGGGCCAGTAACACCTCCGTCGTAAAATTTTGTGCGTCCTGTCCTGACCCTGGTGTCCTGCCCTGTCATGTGCCAACCTTAGCACTTCTTCTCGTAATTGTCCAGGCACCACCACCTGGTGTATTGTCCCATCAATTTGGTCATGAATTCTCCGCATGAGAACACCATCCTCTATACTGAGACGGTCCCACTGACTCAGTATTTTCTTTGTTTCTCGACCAAATTGTTCTCTTTCCCTTCTTCCTGGGAATTTTTGTTCCTGGACGTATTTCAATAGCGGTTGTAAGCCACTATCCGTTCTCTGGGCATCTCTTATCTTTTTGTGGTTAAGGCAATTAAAATCACTACTGTCCATATGTCCGGGCTCTGTGGATATGTGCTCCACCCCGGTCTGCCCGTTTTGCATCACTTGTACCCCATGAGGGATATCTGTTGACGCTCTGACCTCACATATTCCTGTCAGCGTTTCTTCCTCATCGCCCGGTCTCTCGTAAGGATTCCTTGATAAGGCGTCCGCATTGCCATTGGACCGCCCCGGGCGATGTTTTCTCTCTAGGTCAACGAGTGCCAATTCTGCTGCCCATCGCTGTTCGATGGATCCCAGCCTTGCTGTACTTTGAAGTTCTTTTTCAATATCGGATAATTTCTCTTCAAGTCTTGTTTGAGACTCTTTCATTTCTTCTAGTTTGCCAACACTGTTCTGTTGTCTACTATTTTTATTTACTTCTTCCGATAACAGACACTCTAAAGATGAACATTTCTCCTGTGCTTTTAATTTGCATGACCTTTCCCTATCCAGTTTCCTGGTTAACATTGAGATCTCATTCTTAAGTCTACCAATTTCCTTCTTATCATCATTTTTCTCTACCAACAAATTGTTCACTTGAAACTTTTCAACATCCCAGTTCATTTCACAGTTCATTTTTTCCATTAGTTGTGTTTTACCTTTCTTTTTCTCCTTACTGTGTTTCTGTGTCATTTTGTTTACTAAGTCATTACCTCGCCGCTCTGTAGCCTTGACCTGCCGTACAGAGGGCGATCGTTTCACCGGACAGTACCGTGCCATATGTCCGGGTTGTGAACAGGACAAGCAAATTGGTCGACCGTCAGCCGTCCACCGGAGCGATGGAGCGGCAGGTCGCGGCTGTCCAACCTGTCTCTGTTTTGTCCCGTTTTTGCCCTGATTCTCAGCTGTTGACCTGCTTTCTAACCTCTCCAATCGTTGGTCAACCTTAACCAGGTGGGCCAACAGTTGAGCCATCATGGTCTCCATCGTGTCGGCCCCTGTGGGTGGGGATTGTCTCTGTTCAGGCACAGAGACTTTGTCCACCGAACAGTTCGATTGGTCCTCATCCTCGGACCTGCGGATCGCTGAGTTCCTGACCTGAAGGAAGGTCAACTGCGGGTCTTTGTGGACCTCCTCTTTCAACTCTCTTCTTAAGATCGGGGTTGCTAGCCCCTCGATGAAATGGTCCCTCAGTAGGCGCACATCAATGTCAGGTGTTTTGCCCTTTACCGAATCAAAGGCCCTGTTCATCCGGTGTGAGTACTCCATCACACTCTCCGCCATTCTCTGCCTTAAGCCTACGAACCCTGATAGCAGTTGCGATCCCGACCGTCTCTCCCCAAAGGTCTCCATAATCAGATCCAGCACCTTATCTGGATCTGATTGGGTGGTTTTATCGTGGCATTTTACCTCTGCCCTGACCGTCTCTCCTATACTTCCCATCAGCAGTCTTAATCTTTCCTCTGGTGACATGTATCTTGAGGCCCAGGCAGCCCTGACCTCTTCACTGAACCTGTTGGTTAGGGTTGGATCACCGTCCCCGTGAAATTTGTTGATGTGGGACTCACTGGGTAGGACCACTATATGGATCGGCTTTTTGTCCACATTTTGTCCTGGTCCATCTGGAGGCAAAGGGTCATCTTTACCGTTGCCTATCTTATCTGACTCAGATTGTTGGGCCAGCAGGAGTTTTTGTTCCTTTCCAATATCTAAAATATCACTCCCGCGTCTGCCACTCACACCAAGGAAAAATGTTGCAGCTATGCAGCAGATAGTGTTGCCCAAAAGGGAGCTCATGACCCATTTCCAGTGTCCAAGAGTTACATCCATATCTTGGTTGCCATCTTTGCCCAGTATTTGTCCAACAACCCAGTTGGAGATACCAATGACAATTATCTGGATGCTGGTGGTCAGCCCCATAGCTGTCCCCAGGGTAGTTGGTGCTACAACTAGGGGTATACTGAGCCACATGCTTGCAGCAGCAAAAGAGCATGTGACACCAAGCCAGAATGATAATGAAAGGTGTCTCATCTCTGTTCTTTTCAATTTCCTCGATTCTGATTTCAGTTTTCCCTTTTATTTATTTCCTTCAAATAAAAAAAGACGTTTCTTACCGTGTGTGTATGAAAAAATTTTCCTCGTTCCTCAATTTTCACAGTTCCTGAATGTCCGAATTCACACACACACTAAACACAGTTATGCACAAGGTTGACTATGGGTGCCTAAAGCGGCAAGTCTAGTTGAATTCATCCTGTCCGACAACGCCAATTGTAACGAGCGAACAGTTACCCTGCTCGCAACGCCACATGTTACGAGACTATTTGCCTGTAGTGCCAAATGTAACTAGTTTAACCACTCATGCTACACAACATCGACTACAGTAGAAATACTCGAAGATGCAGGTTCGCTATTGATCCTTTTATTACATGAATCAAGAAATGCTTCAAAATAACACAATGAATCAACAGGAATGCTTCACAATAATAGTCTGAATCAACTGACCCCTAACAGTCCTCACTAGGCTTCATATAACTGAATCCACATGTCTATTGTCCTTCTTAACACAATATAACCAACTTGATATGTCACACAGACTGACTGATCTAAAGCGAGCGATGAAGAGAGCGAGCGATCGAAAAGGGAAGAGAGCGAGTTCAGCCGTCCCCTCCTATTTATCCCTTGTATTCGTACTCGTATTCGTACTTGTATTCCTCCGTAATCGATACTTGTACTCGATGTCTCCGACTACTAGTTGCGCAGTTCTAACGTACAGTCCGATTAATAAACATCTGCATCCTATCAATCAAAGTTGACAGGCCGTCTGAATCCCCTCGTACCGTTTCCCAAAATAGCACGCGTTGGCTTTGAGATTGTTATCATTCCGATCTAATAAGCCACCTGCTATCAGTTGCATCAGACTGTAATACTGCGTCGCGGCTTATCGTTCGTTATCAGTTGCATCAGATTGTAACTAGTAGCTAGGCCTACCCTAGTTACATCTAGAAAATATATACTTTTACCAGTGTCGGCCCCCAGAAATTTTAGTATATACATATAGAGGGTTAGGTGAAGGGTAGCGACTAGAGTTAGGGTCATGATTACCAATAATGTGTATTTTTTAAAAGAACAGAACAGAAATTTATTAATTGTTAGCATTTGGATTATGTGTGAGTCGTGCCAGCTAACTGGCAGTGAGCACTAATATCAGTCAGGTGAGTTGGACCTTATGTTGATGCTAACCAGGGGTAGATAGTGGTCAAGCTGAGTTGTACCATAAATATAAAAAAACAAAAACTACATAAAACACCATTATAATACATTTTTAGTAAATTAGATTAAAAAAATGCTATAATAAAATTTATTAAACTTATTATTTTAAAAAAAAGCAATAAATTTAAACAATAAGACTAATTTTATCAATTATATCATAATTAATTTTTTAAACAATGCTTTCATATTTAAAAAACAAGCATGGTTTTACACAGGATTCAAATATTGATTGCATTAATGTCCAGTATTTTTTGTACCATTGAGCAAAATCTTAACAATCATAGCATGTTACCTTCTCCAAGTTTAAAGAGTTCTATTTCCTCTTCAGTCTGAGGATCAAGTGGGTTCACCACTCCAGCCCTTAAATAAAATACAGCTAATGTTTACAATTAACCAATTACATCCATATTAAAACTGATTTAATAAATGTCATAATTTGTTAATTTAATTAAATGATTTTTTAAAATAATTTAATATAATGTTTACCTGATCAATGCATTAAAATAAATTTATTATGTATATTTTTTACTGACAGTTGTTTTCTACTGATAATATTAAAGTGCTTACGTATTCTGAATGGGGTTCCTGGCTACAAACAAATACCTTGCTGTCAAGACTTTTTGCCACTCACCATTAAACTCCTTAAACAAATTCATCAACACATCAGATATTAAAAACTGGAAGTTAATTACCTACAACCATATTAGATCTAACTCTTTCCTTGTAAAGAGATTTTAAAAAAATAAATAAAAATTTGCTGTTTTCTATGAATTAAAATGAATTTATTATTTTATCTGTGTGTATTTCTGACTAAATAAATTTACTTGAATTATTTGTAGTAAATTTAATTAAATATATTTACATCAGTGTAAGCTGATTTCAGCTATGCTAACGTCTATGCTATAAAAATGCATAAGTTATCAGCTGACAAATTACCTGCTCACAGTGCATTGTACACTCCATAGAAGACCTGCCTACCCAAGTCACTTGCCCATACAAGATTATATCTTTATATGGAGACAGCGACGGTTTTGAAGGCGACTTCTCTAAAACAAATAATAGTATAACAATAACTTTTAAGCATGTCAAAATATTTCTAAGTCAAAGCATTAAATTTTTATAAAAAATTTCTTAAAATAATTTTATTTATTCAGGTTTTAACGCAACTAGGTAAAACGATATGCAGCAAGTATAGAATCATACTGCTAACATGACAATTTGCATAGTTAACACAAAAATAAAATAGCAAATGTGTTAATTAGACAACAAATATTAGTTAACAACAAGTTTATTCAATAGACATATAAACATAAAGATTATTAAATGAACATGAAAACATCTTTTGCATGTGACTAGCCAACAAATGAACAAACTAGAAATTAAAAGATTGACAAAACACTGGAGAAACAAAAAAGTGGCGCCAACACAAACCTATGCGGTCCACAAGAGCTGTAACAAAAGCGTACGGAGATTTCTGGTCTTCTGACAGTGAGGGGTTTTTGTTGTGGTTGTAGCAGATCAGACCTGTCAAATACAATCACACTTTGTTACCTGTCAGGTAAATCACACTTTGTTACCTGTCAGGTGGATCATACTTTACTACATGTCAAATACAATCACACTTTATTACCTGTCAGGTGGATCATACTTTACTACATGTCAAATACAATCACACTTTATTACCTGTCAGGTGGATCATACTTTACTACATGTCAAATACAATCACACTTTATTACCTGTCAGGTGGATCATACTTTACTACATGTCAAATACAATCACACTTTATTACCTGTCAAATACAATCACACTTTATTACCTGTCAAATACAATCACACTTAATTACCTGTCAAATACAATCACACTTTATTACCTGTCAAATACAATCACACTTTATTACCTGTCAGGTAAATCACACTTTATTACCTGTCAGGTAAATCACACTTTGTTACCTGTCAGGTGGATCATACTTTACTACATGTCAAATACAATCACACTTTATTACCTGTTAATTACATTCATACTTTACTACTTGTCAATTACAGATCATACTTTACTATCAAGTAGATCATACTTTACTACTTGTCAATTACAGATCATACTTTACTATCAAGTAGATCATACTTTACTATCTGTCAAGTAGATCATACTTTACTACTGGTCAATTTCAATCATACTTTACTACCTGCCAAGTAGATCATACTTTACTACCTGTCAAGTAGATCATACTTTACTACTGGTCAATTTCAATCATACTTTTTTACCTGTCAAGTAGATCATACTTTACTATCTGTCAAGTAAATCATACTTTACTATCTGTCAAGTAAATCATACTTTACTATCTGTCAAGTAGTTTATACTTTACTATCTGTCAATTACATTCATACTTTACTATGAGTAATTTAAATCATACTTTATTACCTGTCAGTTAAATTACAATAATACTTTCTTACCTGTCAAGACACAACTATACCAACAACATCACTGGTCAATATTAGTCATAAACCAGTCAACAATGTGTATTATTCTAACTAGGTAAAAATTAATTTTTAATAATGATCATTAATGAGTATCAGAGTCCAACCTAAGTGTTGTCACCAAGCACATTTGACCCCCTGACCTCAACTCGTTGTGGTGCTGCAAGCAATAAAACCATAAAGTTTTAAAAAGCCATTTTATTTACCGCCTAGGGAATCAAAGTCCTCTAACAGGCGACCAAATCTGATTTTCTTGGTGTAGGTGATGTATTTCTCCCTGGCCTCTGGCTGACTGAGGGGAATGACCGCCTTCACAAAGCTGTCGCTGGGCTTGCGTTTAGGAAGTTCTGCTTGGGACTCAGCCACCTTCTGCATAACCACAGGGGGGACAACTTCAGATCTGGAAGTCAAGTGGTTTTTTAATTTTTACTTCATAGGCGGGAGAGCATAGTTAGTAAAGCATTATAGCCATGTGGCAAACAGCAATTTTATATTTTGTGTAATTATATTATAGCAATATCATTTTAGCGCTAGAAAAGTTTTAACTGTAACAATATAGTCTTAGTGCAATAAAAGTTTGTATTGTATGTATAATGATTTCAGTACTGTATACATTTATATTTTAGTGTTTGTAGTACTATAGTCATCAACTGATAAAGAAATTTCAATTCTACTGTTCAGATGTCTTTATCCTACTCTCTTTTTGTTTGAATGTTCAGCAGTCACTAACTATGTCAGCAACCTTCAGCTAAACTACAGCCAGCAATCCACAGCTAGAGCTAGGTAGAAAGATGTTCACAAAGTACTTACAGCCATTGCTTGCGAACACCAACCATCTGTGATAAGTTTTCACGGACTGAAGTAAAGAAAAATGATATGTAAATATTAAACAAATACATAGTAAAATAAAAAATAATACATATATCAATGTACATTAAAGTTCAGACCACAATTTCTAAAGATTAAAACAGAACTGACCTTCTTGTATAGTGAGCAGCTGTCCACTACAGATTAAAACAGAACATACCCTCCTGTATAGTCAGTAGTTGTCCACTACAGATTAAAACAGAACTGACCTTCTTGTATAGTCAGCAGCTGTCCACTACAGATTAAAACAGAACTGACCTTCTTGTATAGTCAGCAGCTGTCCACTACAGATTAAAACAGAACTTACCCTCCTGTATAGAGAGCAGCTGTCCACTACAGATTAAAACAGAACTTACCCTTCTGTATAGAGAGCAGCTGTCCACTACAGATTAAAACAGAACTTACCCTTCTGTATAGAGAGCAGCTGTCCACTACAGATTAAAACAGAACTTACCCTCCTGTATATAGAGCAGCTGTCCACTACAGATTAAAACAACATACCCTACTGTATAGTCAGCAGCTGTCCACTACAGATTAAAACAGAACTGACCTGTATAGTCAGCAGCTGTCCACTACAGATTAAAACAGAACTGACCTTCTGGTATACTGAGCAGCTGTCCACTACAGATTAAAACAGAACTGACCTGTATAGTGAGCAGCTGTCCACTACAGATTAAAACAGAACTTACCCTCCTGTATAGTCAGCAGCTGTCCACTACAGATTAAAACAGAACTTACCCTCCTATATAGTCAGCAGCTGTCCACTACAGATTAAAACAGAACTGACCTGTATAGTGAGCAGCTGTCCACTACAGATTAAAACAGAACTGACCTGTATAGTGAGCAGCTGTCCACTACAGATTAAAACAGAACTTACCCTCCTGTATAGAGAGCAGCTGTCCACTACAGATTAAAACAGAACTTACCCTCCTGTATAGAGAGCAGCTGTCCACTACAGATTAAAACAGAACTTACCCTTCTGTATAGAGAGCAGCTGTCCACTACAGATTAAAACAGAACTTACCCTCCTGTATAGAGAGCAGCTGTCCACTACAGATTAAAACAACATACCCTACTGTATAGTCAGCAGCTGTCCACTACAGATTAAAACAGAACTGACCTGTATAGTCAGCAGCTGTCCACTACAGATTAAAACAGAACATACCCTCCTGTATAGTCAGCAGCTGTCCACTACAGATTAAAACAGAACTGACCTGTATAGTGAGCAGCTGTCCACTACAGATTAAAACAGAACTTACCCTCCTGTATAGTGAGTAGCTGTCCACTACAGATTAAAACAGAACTGACCTGTATAGTGAGCAGCTGTCCACTACAGATTAAAACAGAACTTACCCTCATGTATAGTGAGTAGCTGTCCACTACAGATTAAAACAGAACTTACCCTCCTGTATAGTCAGCAGCTGTCCACTACAGATTAAAACAGAACTTACCCTCCTGTATAGAGAGCAGCTGTCCACTACAGATTAAAACAGAACTGACCTGTATAGTCAGCAGCTGTCCACTACAGATTAAAACAGAACTGACCTGTATAGTCAGCAGCTGTCCACTACAGATTAAAACAGAACTTACCCTCCTGTATAGTCAGCAGCTGCCCACTACAGATTAAAACAGAACTTACCCTCCTGTATAGTCAGCAGCTGCCCACTACAGATTAAAACAGAACTTACCCTCCTGTATAGAGAGCAGCTGTCCACTACAGATTAAAACAGAACTTACCCTCCTGTATAGTCAGCAGCTGCCCACTACAGATTAAAACAGAACTTACCCTCCTGTATAGTCAGCAGCTGTCCACTACAGATTAAAACAGAACTTACCCTCCTGTATAGTGAGCAGCTGTCCACTAGAGATTAAAACAGAACTTACCCTCCTGTATAGTCAGCAGCTGCCCACTACAGATTAAAACAGAACTTACCCTCCTGTATAGTCAGCAGCTGTCCACTGCTCTCACTGCTGAAGACCCTGTGTTGACAACATCTTCCCCCTATCAGAGATCTGAGCGTGTGCCTGACTAATGGAGGGATCATCTGAAAATGTCAGGGTGTGTCAGTACATACAGTAGAGAGGAATCAGACTTTGAATAGTCTGTAAATAAACCAGTGTGGAGCAGGACATTAACCCTGTCACTCTCTTCCCCCCCCCCCCCCCCCCCCAATGAATTTCTACATATGAACCCAGCCCAAAACATTTTATAAAACAGGTTTCTGACTACCATTTTACGCTACAGGGGACAGCATGGTATAGTTGTAGAGCTTACAACTGCAAACCCGAAAGTCTAGAGTTCGGATCCCGGGCTCGAGTCCGTAGAAAGCTCCTGAGTCCAACCAGCACTGATGAGTACCTGATTTATGTTAGAAAACTTAGGCAGCTGGGAAGTGCTGAGCACAATATCCCCATGTACGCCAAGGTAACTGAAACAGATAAACTCTACTTCACCTGCCCCGTTTGTCTTGGGCACGAACGAGAAAAGATGATGTTGAATATCAGGTAATATCAAGTGAAGGGGGTAACTGACATGCGGTAATTCATCTGGGGATAATGGCAGAGGTAACTGAACTAGGGGGGGGGGGTGAGTAATCATAATGTCCTAGTCCCACACCAATTATCGGCAGAACAACGACCGACGGGTAAAGTAATGACAAGTGGAAAGATAAGGTCTATAGTTAATATAGTCTTTGAAAAAAAAACTCTATTCAAGAGCTTTAAATTACTCTCATAAAAATCCCTTAATACCAATAGTCTAGGATCAATAAAAGAAAATAAACGTCAGTCCTCCGTATTCATAACAACAAACAGCCGTAACTCCTGAGACAACGCACGTATTCCCGTTACCGGATAGCTTCCCTTTATTTGCCATCTTATCCTCTCTAACAATTCATCTCAGTTTTCGAGTGTCATTCACGAAAAAGCGATTCTCACATTCACAAAACCATGCACCTATTTTAAACAGGAACGGTATAACAAAAGCCTGTACCATAAGTGAAACACATTCTCCACCTCCATACCACTGTGCACGACAGCAGCAAATATGTAACGTAAACACCGTGGTTTAAACATCAATACATTAAGATTGAACAACACTAAAGATTTGAGAACCTCGCCAGCCGCAGTTGGCCAAGGCATTGAAATTCTAGCGAGCACTGGTTATTATAAAATCAATACTTGTGATTTATTTAATAAGGTGGGTGAAGGTTCATATAGACGAGGTACGGTGGGGGGGGGGGGGGTGTGATGGTTGCGTGTAGTGGGCAGACAGAGACTGGAATAAAGATAATTGCCATCAAGCATCATGACATGAGACATCTGTTAGGTATTGTATAGACATCACGATGTTGTATAGAGATCACGATGTTGTATAGACATCACGATGTTGTATAGACATCACGATGCTGTATAGACATCACGATGCTGTATAGACATCACGATGTTGTATAGAGATCAGGATGTTGTATAGACATCACGATGTTGTATAGACATCACGATGTTGTATAGACATCACGATGTTGTATAGACATCACGATGTTGTATAGGCATCACGATGTATAGACATCACGATGTTGTATAGACATCACGATGTTGTATAGACATCACGATGTTGTATAGGCTTACGATGTTGTATAGACATCACGATGTTGTATAGACATCACGATGTTGTATAGACATCACGATGCTGTATAGACATCACGATGCTGTATAGACATCACGATGTTGTATAGAGATCAGGATGTTGTATAGACATCACGATGTTGTATAGACATCACGATGTTGTATAGACATCACGATGTTGTATAGACATCACGATGTTGTATAGGCATCACGATGTATAGACATCACGATGTTGTATAGACATCACGATGTTGTATAGACATCACGATGTTGTATAGACATCACGATGTTGTATAGACATCACGATGTTGTATAGACATCACGATGTTGTATAGACATCACGATGTTGTATAGACATCACGATGTTGTATAGACATCACGATGTTGTATAGACATCACGATGTTGTATAGGCATCACGATGTTGTATAGACATCACGATGTTGTATAGACATCACGATGTTGTATCGACATCACGATGTTGTATAGACATCACGATGTTGTATAGACATCACGATGTTGTATAGACATCACGATGTTGTATAGACATCACGATGTTGTATAGACATCACGATGTTGTATAGACATCAGGATGTATAGACATCACGATGTTGTATCGACATCACAATGTTGCATAGACATCACGATGTTGTATAGACATCACAATGTTGTATAGACATAACAATGTTGTATAGACATCACGATGTTGTATAGACATCACGATATATAGACATCACGATGTTGTATAGACATCACGATGTTGTATAGACATCACAATGTTGTATAGACATCACGATATATAGACATCACGATGTTGTATAGACATCACGATGTTGTATAGACATCACGATGTTGTATAGACATCACGATGTTGTATAGACATCAAGATGTTGTATAGAGATCACAATGTTGTATAACATCACGATGTTGTATAGACATCACGATGTTGTATAGAGATCACGATGTTGTATAACATCACGATGTTGTATAGACATCAAGATGTTGTATAGACATCACGATATATAGACATCACGATGTTGTATAGACATCACGATGTTGTATAGACATCACGATGTTGTATAGACATTACAATGTTGTATAGACATCACGATGTTGTATAGACATCACGATGTTGTATAGACATCAGGATGTATATGCATCACAATGTTGTAGAGACATCACGATGTTGTATAGAGATCAGGATGTTGTATCGACATCACAATGTTGCATAGACATCACGATGTTGTATAGAGATCACGATGTTGTATAGACATCACAATGTTGTATAGGCATAACAATGTTGTATAGACATCACGATGTTGTATAGACATCACGATATATAGACATCACGATGTTGTATAGACATCACGATGTTGTATAGACATCACGATGTTGTATAGACATTACAATGTTGTATAGACATCACGATGTTGTATAGACATCACGATGTTGTATAGAGATCACGATGTTGTATAACATCACGATGTTGTATAGACATCACGATGTTGTATAGACATCACGATGTTGTATAGACATCACGATGTTGTATAGACATCACGATGTTGTATAACATCACGATGTTGTATAGACATCACGATGTTGTATAACATCACGATGTTGTATAGACATCACGATGTTGTATAGACATCACGATGTATAGGCATCACCATGTTGCATAGACATCACGGGTGATGTAGTAAAAACATCATGGTTGTTGACTCAAGTTTAGCATAATGCGAACCTTAATGTTTCATTCTTTGCGTACACTAATAAATTATTTTGTAAAAACTGACTAGAGGACAATCACAGGGCTGAATAAACGTCACAACGGAGGGGAGGGGTCCCAACTTTTGTGAAGATCTCCTATACAGGGGAGGGGGGAGGAGCTTAGGAAATATGATGTAAGATGTAGTTTGTGTTTCTAAAAAAATTAAAAGGAAGAAAAACGTTTATATTAGTTATTTACATTAACAGGAGAATAAGTGTTGTGGCGTTATTTAAAACGGAGATTGTCGGGTGATTGGGGTGGCCTTAATTTGTTGACCGAGTTGATGATAATTATTTTTAGAAGCTAGACGTCACTACCACACCAGCACGTGAGCACTACCTCATGATGTCATACTCACATTAAAACTGTTTCACTTCATCAACAAGAAAAGATCTAACAGTTATTAGCAACCAAGATTGACAAAAGTCAGCTTCACAAATTTTGTCTCAACAGGCAGATTGTAAAACCTAGACAACATAAATTACAAATTTTGTTCCACAACATTCACGAAAATAAAAATAAAGTACGAAAATATATATTATTTCAGCGTAGCAAAAAATGACTAAAAGGGCTTTTACTAAAGCGTTACATATATGTAAGAGACTACACTGAAAGTGCTACATACACACACACACACACACACATATATATATATATATATATATATATATATATATATATATATATATATATATATATATATATATATATATATAAGGGCTTTCACTAAAAGCGTTACATATATGTAAGAGAATACACTGAAAGTCCTACATATTTGTAAGAAATTAAACTGAATTCCTACATATATGTAAGAGATTACACTGAAAGCATTTCATATATGTAAGAGATTACACAGAAACAAAAGGGATTAACGCTTGAAGTCCGCCGACAGAAAAAGGATAATCCTGTTGACAACGACAACAACATCAATGATCCAATAATGTTGGCCGTCTGCTTTCTTGTCGTTTGAATCTTGGGACAGCAGACGGTGTCTGAGTTTACTTTAACGAAATGGTAACTGTGAGATAAACTGTGTCGGAGTTTAGAGGAGGGGAAATGATGTGTAAAACTGGTTTGGTGGGGTGGAAATAGATCTTGGTCCAAATTGTAAAAGCTTAGAATTCAGTTAAACTGGAGCTAAAAGAAGTCGGAGCAGTCCATAAACGATGTCATAGACCTACGTGGACAGTCGCAGTGGGGGGGGGGGGGGGGGGGGGAATTACCTCTGTGACGCTGTTACAGGACAGAATAGAAAGGTGACGTAGGTACGGGGGGGGGAGGGGGGGGGGGGCTTGAAACTTCCAACGGGGATAGCGACAACGGTTACAGAAAATAATATTCAATTTAAATGTAATGTTTAGTCTATTTCGTCCGGAATTCAAAAAATGAGATGTCAGGAAGAAAAGCCCCACCACCCAAACCCTAGAGACACCGCCGTGTCTGTTGTCGATTGTTTTTTAAATCCAAACCAGAAAATTGATTTTAACCCACAAACAGTTCCTCAACAATGAAAAAAAAAGAAAAAAAAATGCTTTTAATAAAAAGGCCGCACAAATATAATCAGCAGAAGACACAAGGGAATAAGAGAAACTCTCCAACAGTTGGAGTTATTTTGAGTGCACATTGTTATGACCCAAGTCCGGTTTCAGAACACGTTCAAAATCAATTCAGCAAGACAAAGACGACATCTCAAATATTCTGCTACTTCTGATAAACAGATTTAAAAAATTCACATATACCTAAACACCTTAAACTCTTTCTTTTTCTTATTTAAAAATGTTAAGTGAGTTATCGCAGAGGCGTCACTAGGTGATACCCCCTCCCCCGCTAACGACTATAAAAAGGATGTACTAAAATTATAGGCAATTTTTACAGTTTTAGTCACCATGTGCCTAATAAAACGATATTAACTAAAGGGACTTTCTCAATTAAATTACTTTTTAACAAAACTTTGGTGTCACCCTTTTAAGTGGTGTCACTCGATGCGGTCTGGACTCTCCGCCCCATCTTGTGACGCTACATGGTTCAAATGTCTTTGTCTGACTTTTAGTTGTCTGTAACTTTACATTTCACACAAACCTCAACATCTAAAACTCTTTCCTTGTCGTACTTGATGATGTCAGTAAGTTCACATTTCACACAAACCTCATGTTGAGGTTAAAATAAAAAGTTGTTTGTTTAGCGTGCTATCCCCCTCCCTCCCCCCCCCCCCCCGTACCATTTATTTACCGGCTCGAGTTCCAGAACTCGAGGTTCTAAATAAAATTCCAGGGGACCCAACCACCAGTGCACGATATAACAAAATGTGAGACCCACTCCCCACAGGTTGAGACTTACTCCCCACAGGTTGAGACTTACTCCCCACAGGTTGAGACCCACTCCCCACAGGGTGATATCCACACACCACAGGTTGAGTCCCACTACCCAGAGGTTGAGACCCACTCCCCACAGGTTGAGACCCACTCCCCACAGGATGAGACCCACTCCCCACAGGTTGAGACCCACTCCCCACAGGTTGAGACCCACTCCCCACAGGTTGAGACCCACTCCCCACAGGTTGAGACCCACTCCCCACAGGTTGAGACCCACTCCCCACAGGTTGAGACTCACTGGTCTACCACCACACTCCTTGCTGAATCGATTTTCCTTAATTACTTCCCTTGACGCCTTCCATTTTTATGTTGTTTTTATAACTTAATTAAAATTTGCGCTAGCTGTTTATGGCGCAAGTTGGTAAGAAAATGACATTGTTAGAAGAATTCCAGAATCTGCTGGATCATCTACAGGGGCGCTGTAAGGTTTCTCGTCGGCGCCCTATAGAAAATCAGGGATAGGGGTTGGGGGGGGAGTAATCTTGCATGACGTCAATCGTATACGATCCCTTACAATAATTTCTAATTAAATTCAGGCCGCGTTGAACCAGAAAATAAAATTTAAAAATAATCAACTAGATAAAGTTCACAGTGCTTTGCATTACCCACATATTTGTAAGACAAGAATTGACAATGGAGATATTCTACCTATTACCAACCCCTGACAGAAAAAAAAAAATTTTATATGGAAATAATGGAACCAGCATCAAACGTTTCAAATTACTGGCACACATACAAAAAATAGTTTTAAATACATTTTAATTTAATCTTAAATGTACATCTGTCATTTGATCGAGCACCAAAAATAGACAAATCCAATCATTTAAAGTTGTCTACCTCGAGGTTACGGCAAGTGGTGGGTTGAAGTGTCCATAATAGCAGCCATACTAGCTGATATATAGACTGATCTACAAGTATGTTCTCAGAAGTTCTGTCGTTACAGTGCTCATAATAGCAGCCATACTAGCTGATATATAGGCTGATCTACAAGTATGTTCTCAGAAGTTCTGTCGTTACAGTGCTCATAATAGCAGCCATACTAGCTGATATATAGACTGATCTACAAGTATGTTCTCAGAAGTTCTGTCGTTACAGTGCTCATAATAGCAGCCATACTAGCTGATATATAGGCTAATCTACAAGTATTTTATCAGAAGTTCTCTGTCTTTAAAGTGTTCTTAATAGCAGCCATACTAGCTGATATATAGGCTGATCTACAAGTATGTTAGCAGAAGTACTCTGTCAAATCGCGCAAGTCTCAATGCACGGTAGAACGTTCATGAACAGACTGTGATATAGATAATAAGATAAGGCATCGTGTTGGGAGCCCTTTAGTCGGGAGCCCTGAAGTCTGGATCCGTATATAAATTCGCAGGCATTTTTGACGTGCTCACCAATTCGAGAACATTTTGACGCCGATGAGATAAAATATACAGGCGTCATAGAGGGAGCCAGGGGTGACTTGCACGCCCCTCCCCAAAATAATTAGGGTAAATGTATTAAGAACCTATCAAACGTGGACCTTATAAAGATGAAATAAGTTGGCCCATTTTTAAATATTTGAAATGTATATTTGTATCCTGGTACACGGAAGTCTATCCCACCCTTATATATATGTGGGCTATATTTAGCCACCCTCCACCTCAACACAAACCTTAAAGGCTGAGTTCGCTTGACTTGAAACACACAAATATGTACGATATGGACCTACATTCAGGCGAAACAAACAAGCGTAGCTGCACATTACATGAACTGAGGTTTGACCGTATCCTGATTCCTACCGTTATTTATATTATAAAGCACATTTGAGAGCCATTCACACACTTTTACTTTGAAACCACTTGCATCCATTCCAGTGCAGTTTTTTTTTAAACCACCGTCTTGTTTTGACAACCCGCCCTTCATCTCAGTCTGTGTCAGTTAACCAGTTAGATCAGAGGATCTTAACCTGGGTTCCATCGAACCCCAGGGGTTCGGTGTGTCTGTCTCAGGGGTTCGGCGGAGGTCAAGACACACACCCGACAGAAATATGTCAGTGCGGACGATAAAACAATAAAGAAGAGTTCGGTGAATGCGCTTATGAAACTGGTGTGGTACTTCCAAAAAAGTTCAGAACCATTGAGCTAGAATGATTTATTATTTTTTTCAAATTGATACCATTGACTACGGCTAACTTTTAGCCTATAGACAAAAGGCAGTGTTTTGAACGCGCGGGTATAGCGCAAAGAGCGCGTCACTGCACGTGGAGACGTATCAGAGTAGCCTCCCTTTAATAAACAAAGCTCCTAAACCATTGATACTTAGGCCTAATGAGAC
Source organism: Physella acuta (assembly GCF_028476545.2). NCBI lineage: Eukaryota > Metazoa > Mollusca > Gastropoda > Physidae > Physella > Physella acuta. The sequence goes on along the minus strand of NW_026732373.1, from coordinate 46,634 downwards.
TGTATCATCTATAATTAGAAGTGGTCGGATGTAGATCTACATGACACGAAAACGTGTAACAAAGGAAAGGTACTTTGGTAATGAATGTGGTGCCGTGTGGTAGTGAGACTGGCCACATTGGGTCCACAGACTTGCCCACCCAGTCCCGTCCCCCCTCAGCTCGTCAACAAACCCTCGCTCGTCAGCAACTAGACCTAGCGGATGATGACCTGAGCATTGAGACGTTCGTTTGTTGAGTAAGTTCAAGTTAGTTGCTATTTAAAATCTAGATCTAGCTGTTGTTTTTTTTTACCGTTTTTTCTCACGGGGTAAGTAGATGTCGACACAAGGTTTTGTATAATAGCTCTACGTTCTTTTGTCTGCTTGATGCGCACACAGTGAGTACACTCTCCAATCAATAAACTTCAAGAGTATGTACAGTAAGTAACCACAAGTACTCATCAGTATGTAAATAAATATAGACTGTATGCATCAGTCTGTCTATTCTAATCACCGTTAAGTCCATACACACATTTTAATGTATACTATTGTATAGCCCTGCTATAGGCCTTACAATACAGCAACATTTTCTTGTTAATCACCAAACAAACTTTCCTACCTATTTTTTTTAGGTAAGATTTAAAACAGTTGTTGCAAATACAAATTTAAAGTATTAAACTGAATTAGTTCCCTTCTTTTGATTTAGATTCTAACAGTTACCTGATTAGTATTTTTTTAAAAATCTATTTTCAAGAACGCCATTTTGTTTAAACAATTACTGTAAAATCTCATCTATTTGAAGTATTCCCACCACAGTAACCAAGTTATTTTTATACTGTGTGGTTCAGTATTTTGATAATCCTTCAGTAAGTGTTCTGGTGCATTTATATTTATATTATGTTAAAATATGTTCCAAAGTTTTTAAGGGGAGATCACCTTTTAATTAAACTTGGACAATTTTACAACTAAAGGATTATTTTTTAACACAACCATTAATATAACAACGTGTTGGCAAAAAAAAAAAAAAAAAAAAGGGAATGACATTTGAGCACTCATCACTGGCCCAGAGGAGTAGCTAGGGGAGGGCAGTTGGGGCAGCGGCCACAGGCGAGCTAAACAGGGTAAAAAATAATAATAATAAAAAAATCATTTTCAGCTGCATTACTGAATGCTACACATTCGAAGTTACATAAAAATGGAATACTGCTTTCTTGACTAACTTAGCTGCTTTCAATTTTATGACAGCATAACAACAACTGTCAAGGTGTATACAGGCTAAATATCAGTTTATCCAGTTCTAAACTTTATTAACATAATAAACCGGGAGTGATCTCCCCTAAACTTTCTCGAATATTCTTATATAAAATAACAGGGGATGGGAACTCGGGCTATAGACATGATTTTTAATCCATTTTAAATACTTAAAGTTTTAAAAATAGAATAAAATCTCGTAGACAAATTAATTGCACACCAAGTGAACGCCAAATAAAAAAGCGCATAATAGTGCGCAATATTATTAGTACTTTTAAAATTTACATTAGTTTTTTGAGAAATCGGAAGTAGCGTAAAGTACTACTTCCAGTCAACGGAAATTACTCAAAATTTAACAGATGGTAGAGAATTAGATCTTTTTCTTACATGTGAAATTTCATTTATCTATCTGAAATAGTACTCAAGTTATAGGCTTTTGAAAAATTCAAAGTAGGAAAAGTACCACTTCCGGTTATCGGAAATCGCTCAAAAGTTGATACGGATCTACGATTTTGATAAAATACCTATATATGAAATTTCATCCACCTAGCTGTAACGGTACTCAAGTTATCGTGTTTACACACGGACAGACACACACACACACAGACATACGGACAAGATTGCAAAATTATGTTTTTCCGTATCAGTGAGGTGTAAAACGTCGAGATTTGTAAAAATCTCGATTTTTTTTTTTTGCACGATTACAATACTTTCTCTATACTTCGTATATACGAGAAAGTAAAAATCATCACACAAAAATGTGGAGGAAGGCATTGGTGGCGATCTAAACATATTTAGAAGAGGGGGTAGGTGATCCACAATATTGTAAGATTTAAGTGACATGACTTAAAATTTTTTCAATTTGATTTTTCTACTTCGTTCTTGATTTTAGTGTTGGAAGGGATCCCCTCCAACACAATTCAGTATACGTGTCAACTGATTATGCGTCATTGAGGCCATTGACTCCGATTTCAGCCTGCTTTTCTTTTTGGATTTGCTTCCATAGCTTTTGTCCAACCAAGAACAAACTACAAGGCAGCAGTTGTTTGATTTTGGAGTTGTCTCTCCTAGAAGAGTGGCTGTCCCCAGCTAACGAGCCTCATCTGCCAGAGGATTCGAACTCAAGACTTTTCAGTTTAGCAAAAATGAGCTTTACCGACTCAACCATACCGATTAAATTTGCTGTATTTTCCACACTCCAAATTTAATGAAAACTTGGTAAAAAAAATTGTAATTGAGGTTTAAAAAATTCTTTTCATTTTATTTTTCTAACTCAGATTATAGTAGGTCTACAATAAAACAGTCACAGTAACTGCAAAATATCTGGTATCCAAATTTTTTTCACACTGGCCGTTATTAACAAACATATTAACGACATTAATATATAAGCATTTAAATATTAAAGTCATAATAGTAAAATGTGGAATAAAAGAATGATATTTACATAGTTAAAATATATAGTGGAATACAATGTGAATTAAATAAATGAAAGAGAAGTGGTTTAGGAGGTTTTGATTTGAAGATATTTTCAGATAGTTTTATTGTATTAGGAAGCTAATCAATTATTTTACCTTCAGTCAGCAGTTTCTAATTTCAAGAATTTATTGTAGCTGCTCAGCACCCAGTGTAGATTGAAATTCAAGTTGTCAATACAACTGTGATGGCTACTTCACTTTGACTTCATACAAGAAAATCTATGAAAAATTACAGGTTTAACATTAAACTATTAGTTAAATAAGATAGGTTATACAGTAGTATCTTTGTCAAATTGCTATTAAAACAGCATTATGTATCATATTTAAACACCACTGTTCCTTTAATTGAAATAAAATACTGAAGTATTTTTAAAATAGGTAAGCTTGTATTAAAATTATTAGGGACGGCATGGTTGAATGGTAGAGTGTTTGGCTGCTAGCCCAAACTGCAGGTTAGTATCTCAGTACAGACTTGTGACTGTAAGATGGCCCCTGGTCCATCCAGCTCGGATGGGTACCTGACTTTTGTTGGGGAATGTAAATGTGGCTGAATGCTGACCATACCATCTCTTCAAATGCTGTGGTCAAGAAACATGAACTCTGCTTCATTTTCCCAATGGATCGCTAGGTATAAAGAGGATTCTTTGTTTTTACTTTTAATTAATTTTCAAAATGGTAAGTCAAAAAAAAAAAAAAAAGAACAGTTTTAAGAAAATTATTTGTATTTGTATTATTATATTTTGACCTATTCCCTTTAATTATAAAACAAAGTTCCATCTAACAGATATATATATATATATATATATATATATATATATATATATATATATATATATATATATATATATATATATATATATATATATATATATATATATATATATATATATGTTAAGCACTAGGTGAAATTAAAGTGATGTTTAATAATTGCTACGGAATTTTGTTCCCATGATACCTAGATGAATTTAGATCACATAAAAGTATACATGTAAAAAAAACAAAAATGAAGTTAGAAATCTATGTAGGCCTATATATTGTATATTTGTTTAACTATGTATAGTTGTACATTTTGTAATAATATATAGCCTAAATACATATTAATGTACATAGGCCTAGGACCGATAGATTTTTCTCTTTAAATGAACAATAGTTAGGCCTAGATTAAATTAATGAACCCAGTTCACTTTCAAGTAATTGATTACTATTTATTCCTATTTACCTAACAAAACAGTCTTTTAAAAAGCATGAAATAAAGCCAACTTTTCAGTTTATATCATAACCTTTTTAAATGCACATAGACCTATGCTGTAACCAAATTTTGTACCTCCAACCTTTATCTTGCTGGCACATGGCAGTCATTAGGCTTATAGAACTACAATGTCATGCCCTTCAAATCTATTCAATTATTTGTAGGCCTGTTCTTTTTCTCATCTTTTAATTTTATTAGCATGTTTTTAATACCTACCTTCTCTAGCATCAATGTGTATAGGCCTACTTTAATTAATATATCTTAAAAATAGCAACAACAAAAAGTATGCAAACCTAAACATGGTCACTAACTTTGGATTCAGTTTTTCAAACAGAACCAGTTCTATCCAGAACATGTCACTTAAATAGCCAATTGAGTGTGGTCACTTTTCTCATTTTAAAAATCTACTTGCATTTTTCTTAAATCTACATAAACTGGCATCAATCTGCAGAGTTCTATCATTAGCATATATCTTAAAAATAGCAATAAATAAAAATAGATATACAAACCTAAATATGGTCACTAGGCCTAACTTTGAATGCAAATTTACAAAGAGATATAAAACCAGTTCTATCCAGAACATGTCTCTTAAAGTAATTTATTATTTGTAGTTGGACATAGGACTTTTTTTTTTTTGGTAACTTAAATTTTACTGGAACATTTATATTACCTATATTATCTAGCATCAATGTGCCAGTTGTAATCATTTGCCTTTATCTTAAAAATAACAACAACAACTAAAAAACAAACGTGTTCAAACCTAAACACAGCCACTAACTTCTAACTTGAAATGCAAATTTACAAAGATATAGCCAAGAGACAGAGTAGAACCAGTTCTATCCAGAACATAAAAAATAAACAATAATAAATTTAAAAACTTGGCCTAGGCTTTATTTAGTATTTAGATTTTATGGCCTACAAATTACTATTATTAGGGCCTATACAATTTGCCCTATACATTTTAATATCTAATTAGGCCTATAGGCCTAAAATATACACACATATTTAGGTTTAGGCTGGCTTATACTTATGGTTACTATAAGAAGTAAGTAGGTCTATATACTATACTGCCCTATACTATAGTCTATTATAGTGTGTGAGTGAGACTATGGGAGAGTATCTTTGTTTTGAAATAGGCCTACTAAATGACTTAGGCCTAGGCATGCTAATTACTAGTAATTAGGCATAATTACTATCCTATATTGCAGATTGGGCTGTAATCTAGATTTCTAGACTAGTAGACTATTTTATTAATATATAATTAGGCTATTCTGTGATAATTAATTAATAGAAAATAGTTATAAAATTAGGAAACATTTCTCTGTCTGTATGCCTGAGATTTATTTTTGATAATTTCAAAAGTCTCTAGACTTAGTTTGTCTCTAGCTTGAGAATAGACTAGATCTAGATCATACATTTCTAGTCTAATTAGTCATGACAAGCTAGTACTAATACTAGAATAACTAGAATCTAGCTCTTGTAAGCTAGATCTTTTGATCTACTCTTCTCTAGCTCAGCTGTTTAGCTCCCTCCCGTAGCGGCTACGGTAGCCGTAGTGGCGTAGCGCAACTCAAACTCATGGAAATACGGCGACGTTTAATCAAAATATTAATAACTAGATCTAGATTAAAATACTAACTAGACTAAAAGATTTTAAAAATAGTCCTTAATACATATCAAAATTAGCAAGTGAGTTACAAGTTTACTTAGACTTAGAAAGTTTACTTGTCAGTAGCCCGTGATCGACAAGCAGTGAAAGTCGAAAAAAATTGGCTCGCGGTTCGTTATTATTTTTCCGTCAAGGTTTTTAATATAAAATGTAAAAATAAAAATTACAACATGCCCTTAGCAAAACAAGATGGTATTTTACAAGGGCTCATGTTACTAGACAAGATTAATATAATCCTATTAAGTAATGACTTATTAGAATAGACCCATTTCATTACATTTTTAACCGTTTCAAATTATTAACAGTATTCAGCTATTAGGGTCTAATTAGTTCTACATTAAAATCGCTTGCAAATTGGACCCCTGTTTGCTTAGATAATGACTAACATTACTGAGACTGAGAATTACTCTGATTTTAGATCTAGATTTGGGAGACTGGTAGTGGTACTTGGTCGTCGTCGTCGTCGTCGTCCCCCCCCCCCCTTTTTTTTTTTTTAGAGACTGCTCAATGTCACTTTTATCCCGAAAGCCACTGCGATTTGCTAGATTCTAGATCTATGCGGCACACGCCCAGCACTCAGTAACTTATAAGACAATTTTGAGTCCGCCCGCACCCAAGTGCGCTCTTGTATTTGTATAGTCTACTAAAGATTCAATAGGCTACTTAGCACTTGTTGATGCGTCTATTGGCCTACTAGTCTAGATCTAGTACTACCGTTATGCAGTCGGGTATGTTGGCAATATTTTATAGTTTGAATGTCTCTTATCATAACTTATGAAACTTTATGAGAATTAGTAATTAGCATTGTATTTACGCTAGATAACAGCTCATGTGGGCAGTAAGTTAATATCGATATTTCAGCGTAGGCTTACTTTTATACTTTAATTATTTATTAGTTTTTATAAACATAGGCTAATTTAGCTCTGATTCTGAAGTCATGCTCGTAAGAGCAGTTATAAGAGAAAAAAAATTGACAGCTGATCGCGCTAAAAATATTACATCATGACAGATTCTAGATATATATCCACAAGAGTAGGTCTAGACCAAATCATATTATACTGAAATTGGCAGCTGTTTGATTAAAAGTAAGGAGAGTTAATATTAGGCTACTCTACATAATTTAAATTTATAAAATCTATCTATTCCTTTTCTCGTCAGTCTGAAGTTAATTTATTGAGCAGCTGCGTAATTAAAGTCGACATAAACTAAAATTAGTGCTAAGCTTTTAAATTAATATTTAATGTGAATTAAACAAAGTGAATTACTACATAGATGTAATTATAAACTAGACAAACTACACATCTACTGTGTGAATTTATCTAGACCAAGTTCAAGTTCACAGAACTGTGACCTAGTTTTGAAAGGTGTGTTTTCTGTCAGTGCTATTGTGTCAATGTCGTATCGATTCTACACAGGTAAAACACGGATCATATTAAGAGTGAGGAAAACGAATAAATGTTATGAGGTTGAAATGTGATACATTTCAGCACATTTTAAATTTATATATATATATATATATATATATATATATATATATATATATATATATATGGTTATACGTAGGCCAATATAATAGGGCTTTAGGCTACAAGTAGGCACATATATTTATATATCCTCTAGACTTGTACGGTTCTTTATCCACTATGATGTCTCATATTCTCTCCACTCACCCCCCCCCCCCCAAACTTCATATAACACAGCCCCGAACTTCCCCAACACGCATGACTTAGAATATGACTTCGTTTATGGACGGCCGTGACTAGACCTTTATATAAATATTTGTAAATGTATATATGTTAAGCAAATGACATTATGCCTACTCAAGCGAATTTTCCATAAAATTTTTACACTAATTAACTGTTAAAACATACAAAAAAAATTACTATAATATTTTGGGGGAAAAAAGACAACAAATAACGTGTACTCAACATTCTTAAAGGGACGCAACTGAAACATTTCTACGTACACCGCTTGTGATAACGTGACTAGGTATTCACGTGTCAGGGTCCCAACGTGAAATAGCGTTGCGTGTGCTATCGATATTTATGCTTCCCCACAATAATTTCAAAAACATTAACTTAAAGTTCAGAAATCAAGATTTTAATTGCAGGTGAAAAACTGAATAGGCGACTGTTAACCCAGTTAACTTTGAGAATGAATCGCGATCGACACAGCATAGTTACGTTGACCTTGAATTCTATATTTAGATTGCATGTATATTTGTTGACATCCGGGCAGTGCCTGTAAGGCTCTAACGTAGGTCCCAAAGGCTAAAAAAAAATGTTGGCTGATTTTACACACGGTGACGTTGATACCTAATTACTGGTGAACTAGAGCTGTATTTGTTTTATTTACTTAAGAAAACGTGCGTGAGTGTAGTATATAACATAAACTATTTCATAAAATGTGGACAAACTTTTTATCATAATGTGTATAATTTGTATTCTGTTAGTTATCCTATTGAAATATATTAGTTTTATTAGTCCCTAACCTATTTTAATATTTTTTAAAAGTCCAAATAATGTAATACTTTTGAGTTGACTGTAGGAAGTGTGGGCCTAAGTAAGTGTAATACTATTAGTACTATTAGTATTACTAGATCTAGATCTAATAGGCCACAATTATTATAAAGGCTAAAAAAAGGTATTAAAATGAAATAAAAATGTATTAGGCTAGGCCTACTAGATTCTACACTACTACACTACATTACTTTTCAAGCCTCTTCATATTTTTTTTCACAGTGTCAGACATTAGTGATCATTAGTGTCAAATTTGGGAAAAAATATTTTTAGAATTTGAAATAGGCCCTAATACTGAATAATGCTACATGCCTGTATTTCAAGCTAATTTATTTATTTATTCTTATTTACTTGTGTAATAATGATCTTATGTAGAACTAGAAAAAAAATTTGGCAATTGTTTTTTTTTTTCAAAAGGCTGTTCTGATATTGTGAGTGGTGTAGGAAGTGGGTGTTAGGTAGGGGAATTGAAAAATCCCTAATCAATAAACCACAGGTGAGCAATAAATAAAAGAAAATAAAGATACCTTTCACATATGACTCTACCACTTTTAAGTCATCAAATTATTAGCCACACCCATAATGAAATTATATCTTTAATAAGTCTTAGGGGCATCAATAAATGATGTCACAATTGGAAAGGGAGGGGGTCAGGCTTTTACAATGAGGTGGAAGAGGTGGGGGGGGGGGGTTAATAAAGTGAGACATATTTGCATTTATAACAGTAATGTTTGTAGTTATTTTGCGTTGCAAAATGACTTTTGTAAAATGTTATAAAATTGATTAATGTACTCAATTTTTTTAGAAAAATAAAATTAAATGTTAAAAAAAAGATGCAATTTTCATTTTTTTTTTTCGAGGGGGGGGGGGGTCTGAAATTTGGTGGTGGTCTTTAAGAGGGTTGAGTGACTTATTTTAATGATTGGGCTAAAATCATTTATACAATCTGAGGCATTTTATCGATGACTCCTTAGGTTAACATTCCATTTGCCTTAAATCTGGTTTTAAGGTTGAAATTGAAGTATCATTATCAGTAATTAGTCATTTGATTGAAAGAAAAGTGGATACATGTTTCTGAAACTTATAATCTTTTATATTCCTATATTCCATAACAGCTCAATCTTGAAGGTGGAGATATTTATGTCTTAAACAAAGAGTTTTATTTGTTATATTTAAAATTTAATCACCCATCCTGTTTTACATTAAACCAAAGACATTAAAATAGGCTTCACATACACAGCTAGGCTAAACACATATTAGTATGCTCAAGAAAAAGGAATCTAAAATACCTCTAAAAATTTAAACTACCAATAATCTAATTTAACTTCAAATCTTAAAATTTCCTCAGGGTAATTTTATCTTGTTAATTTGACATCATGCTATAAATCAGCGATTGGATACTGCAGCATTTTCTAACTAATCATTTTTGTTTGAATTACAGTGTCTTGTCTGCCACGTAAGGCAGTGCTATAAATTAGAGCTTGAAGAAAAAAAAATGTAGAAATAGAGAAATATCGTGTGACAGATAATTATAAAAATGCCAGGATTGGCTAAAGTATCAAATTTCAAATTCATCAGTTTTTTTTCTAAGTTGCATTAACAATGTGTTGTGCTTAGATCATTTTGAAAAAGCAAATGCAGAATCAGAAAATGGACTGGTTTAGGAATAAAAGTTATGTATTCAACTTTTGGATATTTGAAGTGTAAATGCGCTTTTCCGACAGCTAAAGTTATTACGTCAGACAGATAATTACGTGCCCAAACTACAGCTGACTAAGCCTGTTTCTTTGTTTCAGTTTCAGCTAATTATTTTACTTTGGTTGGCAGGTAAAAAAAAATAATTTATTACTTTAGTATCTGGCCCTAAGACAGTTTTTAAAAATTCTGGTTTTGAGGTCACAGTCTGAATATCTAAAAATAGTTTGTTATGCAACTAATTTTTTTTTTTCCTGTTATGTAACTTATTTGTAAAGAAAAAGGAAACAAAAACTGGTTACAGTTATCAGTGACATTTTGTGTTCAGGTAGTTACGATGTTTTCTGAGCAGCTGTTGCTTGCCTTTTACAATTTAAAAGGAATGTTTTTTTTAAATGTTAAATTAAATTTATATATTTAAAAAAATATATTGTTGTGTATTAATTCAATTGATATATTTTTTGAATTTGTATTTAATGAAATTAGCATTTTTTAGTAGATGGCTTTTGATAGAAACAGGTTTACACTCATAAATAGTGATAGTTTTGTGAATTTTTATTTTTTTATTTTAATACCTTCTTGCTTCTTTGCTTATTTAACATAAAATTTAGTTTCTTCTTAGCTCGGCTTAGACTTTCTTTTGCCACACGATTAAGTTGCCAACATTTCCAAAAATTATGTTTACTGGTGTTTATTAATTACAGATGAAATATTGTTCCTAATGGTGACATTACATAGCTACAGTATTTCACTTAAAACTTTGCTCTGATACTATACTGTATCTTTACTTCTTCTGTTTCAGATGAGCAAACTGGAATCCACGTCCACCGAAATTAAAAATGCCCAGCTTTAAAATCTGTGAACTGAACTTTCATAGGACTTCTGTACTTAACACTTAAATACAGCAGAACTTTCCTTCAGGGCCAACTTATATTTTAAAAAACCTAACATGGTACCAGCCATTACTTAAATACAGTTCAGTGTTTGACAATAATTTCATCAACCAATACCTGAATATATCTCACATCAGCCAATACCTGCATATACCTCAAATCAGCTAACACCTGCATATACCTCACATCAACTAACACCTGCAGTACTTTCTGTGTGAGATCAAAGAGGAAAGGTATCTACCATGGAGTGGAATATGATGGAGCCCATAGGCTCCAGCTATGTCCTAGGGGACATGGTTGATGGTGTCTTTCTACCCAGTGATGACTGCGAAGGTAAGAATATTTTTAAAATCTTTCTGTAAATCTTTTTGGCAGTAGATGGCTACACTGTATAGATTTGGCAGTGTTGCACTATACATTCATATTGACCAAGGCTACACTGTATAGATTGACCAATGTTGCACTATACAATCATATTGACCAAGGCTACACTGTATAGATTGGCCAATGTTGCACTATACAATCATATTGACCAAGGCTACACTGTATAGATTGGCCAATGTTGCACTATACAATCATATTGACCAAGGCTACCCTGTATAGATTGGCCAATGTTGCACTATACAATCATATTGACCAAGGCTACACTGTATAGATTGGCCAATGTTGCACTATACAATCATATTGACCAAGGCTACACTGTATAAATTGGCCAATGTTGCACTATACAATCATATTGGCCAAGGCTACACTATAAATTGGCCAATGTTGCACCATACAATCATATTGACCAAGGCTACACTGTATAGATTGGCCAATGTTGCACTATACAATCATATTGACCAAGGCTACACTGTATAGATTGGCCAATGTTGCACTATACAATCGTATTGATCAAGGCTACACTGTATAAATTGGCCAATGTTGCACTATACAATTATACTGACCAAGGCTACACTGTATAAATTGGCCAATGTTGCACTATACAATCATATTGACCAAGGCTACACTGTATAAATTGGCCAATGTTGCACTGTACAATCATATTGACCAAGGCTACACTGTATAAATTGGCTTTAAAAAAAATTTCCCCGGCCACTTGGACACAGCTAGTCCATCCCTGTATATTGGCCAAGTCTACACTATATTTTATATATTGGCCAAGGCCACACTATTTTGACCAATGCAATTAGAAAACTCGTGACGAAAAAAAGTAATTTCTGGACGCTTGAACTTGTTAATCTTAAAGTTATTTTATTTTGGCCATTATCTTCATTAATTTTTAAAGATAATGTGCAATGCTGAACACATTAACCTTTAGTTCCTAACTCAACTACTTCAACGTTTTTTAAACTGTCCATCCGCTTAGTGAAATTTGTTTTTAAAATAGAGCTAAGTTTGGACAACTAATTTATTTTAAATAATAATTTTTGAACGTAACAGTTTTGAATTTTAAAAAATTTGGCTTAAATATTTAACAAAATCTACAAAACAGGGCTAGGATATTATTTCCATATGCTGTACAGTCCCTTTTTTAATGAAAACTAGTACATAACTAAAGTTACAATCAAAATTTTAATTATAATTAATTTAATGATTATGTCCTACTACTATGTTCAAACTAAAATATTTTAGTTTAATACAATTTTTATAAATTTTAGTTATTAGATTACGTTAGACCTATTTAATAAAACAATAAAATATTATTTGAGTATATGTTAATGGTTTGTATCACACAGTACACCTAAATTACTGAATATATTTGACACAATGTTTGGATCTTATAAAAGACAATGGAAGGGGGAATAAGTATGCCTATATTTTTGTGGTAAAAGGGGCTTAACTCTGCTCAATTCCCCAGCATGACGTATGTGATGCGATTAGTGTAGTCCCTTACACACTGTGACAATAAAGCTTTTAATCTTATCGCCATTTCACACATCTCATCTCATTAACCGGAAATGACGTTGTCAAAACATCCGTTATGGAAGGTTCTAGGAGAGATACGGCATCAGCGTCATTGACCCCCAACTTTTGGACTGGTTTGTTTTAGTGAGGCGAGTTTTTAAGTTGAAAGTATTGCTTGGTAACATTCCTGTTAAAACCACACTAATTAAAAAACGTGGCTGGGGTATGTGATCCGTCGGCCTTATAGTCTGTCGGCATTTACTCCGTGTCGGCCATTTGGATGTCGGCCTTTTATTCTACACCCGTCCTGATGCGGCCCTGTCGTTGATGCCCAGCATAAATTAGAACAGGCCGCTTCACCTGAAAATGGGTAGTGTGTGGTGTACTAGCCCGTGGCTAAGTCAGGGGATTGTTGGTGGTGGTGGTGGTGGGGGGGGGGGGGGGGTTAGAACTCATTATGGACCCTCAAAATATGTACATATGTAGTCTCACAGTAAAAACACGACACGTACATAAATTTTATCAACATACATTTGGGCCCCTTGTTTAGCATAGGGAGGCACCCACGCCTTTCCTTCGTACACGGTTTTGGACGATTCCTCCAAGTTGGGTCCACGACATTCCGCCTGCTTCTGCTTCACTGCCAGCAGACCTTTTCCAAGGTTGATTTAGCCTACCTACATTCTTCTTTCCCCGGGGATACTAATCTAGTACCTGTCTAGTGGTGTTACAAGTTGCTTTATGTATGGTGTGTATCCTTCTACATTTGGGCCTTTGGATTTATTTGCCAATAGGCTTTTGCCTAGGTTTTTTTTTTCAACAGTTCTCATATACACACACACGCACGCACGCACACACACACGAGTACACCACAATTTCGATATTTAAGAAAACGTAGTTGGAATACACTAATATTTATTTGGAACATAGATTCTTTAACCAGTGTCTGCACCCCCCCCCCCCCCCGGCAAATTTTAAATGACCCTCCCCCTTAGAGAACAATATAAGAAACCTTGACTCCATCTATCTCATCCTCCACATCACCCAGCCCCACCCCAACGGTCCAACCACCCGACCCCCCCCCTCTATTTTTTTTCTGCACGGAAAGTGTGATTCTATATTGTAGATTTTCAAGGCCATTGTCAGCTGCGAGAAAATTAAAAATGCAGCCAATGATTGCGCGGGGCTGCAGTTTCCAGGAACCCAGCAGACGGCATCTATCGGCTGCTACACGAGTTGCCAGATAAACCCGACGTCTTTTGTTGCCATTGAATGCCTGGGGGGGGGGGGGGGGGGCAAATCGTCAGCAGGCTAAGAAACTCGTCAGTCCGATGTAGACTATGCAAAAACTTGGTTCTTTAAGAGAGTCTGTATTTGGGTTTGCTTGCTGTTAATTAATTTGTATATATCAGCGTGACTTCTGTTTAATGCACATGGATGAGACGGTTTGGCCTAGCTGTAGAGCGTTAGACAGCTAACCCGAAAGTCCTGAGTTCGAATCAGTGTTTCTTGTGACTGAAGCATTCATTTTAAACACAGAAGTGTGACATTATATGCAGACAACACGTTTTCAAATATAATTTCCTTCCATTTTTCAAACATCAGTAAGACACAAACACGTCACACAAACACACACACACATTCCACTTTTCATTCATTAGACACACACACCGCACCAACTTCGAACAACAAAAAATTCCATTTTTTATACGCAGAACTTCCAGAAGGGCGGGGGTGTAAATAGTTCCAGCACCACCATATTCCCTTTTCTCCTGTACGTATTAAAACTATAACAAGACTACTGCAAGTTTTAATTGATGTCGAGCCGTGTAATAACAGACCTGGCACCGAATACCTTTACTGGCACCACCTACCCATCATCTGTCAATCAATAGCAGAAACCTGCTCGTTGACCTGGTTCGACTACATGTATTGAACACTTACCCCACCTGCCTCATTGAACACCTACCCCACCTGCCTACCAACGTATTGCTTGGTGATGCACTATTTGATGCGCGTGTATGTGTTTGGTTCTCGGGGATAGGTTTATAATTTATAATGTGTGGGTTTCATCTCGGTGAGTGTGAAATGCGTTTCTTTCAGGCATCTCTTCTCTCCGGGAGAGTACGTCTAACCCGTTCCCCAACGAAACAGATCATATATATAGAAAGTCTACCACACCCCCTCCCCGAACGAAATAGAATATATAGAACTATAAAAAAGTTTTAATTGAACCAGCCCCCTGAAATTTAAGACCGCCCCTCCCTCCCCCGAAAGTTTCAATTCCCCCCCCCCTGAATAAAATTGTTTGAAAGAAACACTGATAGTGAAGGGTGTCTATAATGTTACATATTATGCTATTGTTAAGGATGCATACCACACTCCCTACCACTAAACACAGTGATATTCTTTGGATAGTATACGTTTTTGTATTTTTACTAACTTTTATTTAACTTCCTCGTCCAGTCTGTCGACAGTCTGTTAATCTGACGTCATAGATCGAAACGCTCGAGCGAAATTTCGGGTACTTCTTATTGTCAGATTGGTTTCAAAGTTGGCACGTGGTTTAAGACTTGAAGGCAATGCAATCTGACATAAAATTTTACTTAATTGGATGCCTAAATAGTAGTAAATGTATGTATCCAATAGATAATATAGTGACTCGTGCTTTTCTTTACAGTTATTTAAATAGTAGTGTATTATTATATATTTAAAGAAAATAATTTTTAGTGGGGAAAAAATATCTTTTTAGTGCATTGTTACATAAAAGCTTGTTATTAAAACGTTTTTTATGGATTTTGTTAACCATAACAACGATATCGTTTTTTATCATGCATACCCGTCGGCGTGGTTTTATTCAGGCTCCCCAGTCATTTAGATTTCCCACCCCTCTCTCCTCCGTTTCACTAGACAAAGATAATACCAGCAAGGGAAAGTTTTTTTATGTTCATTTTCTACATTCTAGATTTCCCACTGTCTCTTCTATTCTTGGAATAACGATCAGTTAAAAAAAAGGTCTTGACTGTAGTACT
Organism: Physella acuta; assembly: GCF_028476545.2. NCBI lineage: Eukaryota > Metazoa > Mollusca > Gastropoda > Physidae > Physella > Physella acuta. Next base: position 30,964 of record NW_026732373.1, on the reverse strand, counting down.
ATAGTGGCATGGAAAGTTAACAACGCCCCTAACCCTTTTCACACCAACACACACTGACCCTTCCCCCCCTCCCACACACACACACACACACACAAATATCAACACCACACACACACAGGTCTAGCTGGCCTTTACTCACTCCTATGTTGTGACGAACTTGAAAATAGCGGTGTTTACAAAACTCTAAGGTCACAATCTTTTTTTTTTTTTAGAATCGGGGAATTTCCGTTTGGTAGAGCTACTCACGCTAATACTTGTTGACGTCATTCTTGAAAGGTTTCTCCCATTTCAAGCGTTACCCGCCCACCTTTTAAAATTACAAAAAAAAAAAACTCTACAAAATTAGATTTGTTTACATTTTAAAGAAGTTAACAACCCTTTAATAAGGTTAACTACAGAAACAATATGTAAATCTTTAATTAACTTGAATCAGACATGAAAGTATATTACTGATGACACCACGTCTAAACTACCTGAGTCCATCCACTAACTGCCGCGTATCAAGATTAGACCTCAACATCGTGGAGGATAGTTATTGTTGTTTCATAACCACACCTGTTTGAATTGGTCTATTTCTTCATTCCTAACTCTGTGAATTGGTCTATTCCTCCACACTTAACCCCGTGAATTGGTCTATTACTCCATTCCTAAATGTATGAATTGGTCTATTTCTTCCAACATAGCTCTGTGAATTGGTCTATTTTTTTCACACCTAACTATGTGAATTGGTCTATTTTTTCACACCTAACTATGTGAATTGGTCTATTTCTTATTTCCTAACTCTGTGAATTGGTCTATTTCTCCCAACATAACTCTGTGAATTGGTCTATTTCTTATTTCCTAACTCTGTGAATTGGTCTATTTCTCCCAACATAACTCTGTGAATTGGTCTATTTCTCCAAACATAACTCTGTGAATTGGTCTATATCTCCCAACATAACTCAGTGCATTGTTCTATCTCTCCCAACATAACTCTGTGAATTGGTCTATTTCTCCAAACCTAAAGGTTTCAATTGGTCTACTTCTCTAGACCTAGATTTTCTGCATTGGTTTGTTTCTTCTGCCCATCCAATCCTGTCATTGATCTCTTTCCCCACTTCCGTTTCCGTGACCCTTCTCCCAATTAGTCTTCTCAACACCATATGTGTATCCAGTTACCATTTTATCTCCTAATGTGTCTGTGTATGTTACACACCAACACAACCCAAAGTAAACATGTCAGAGCGAGGCTGCAGCACACATACACATCACGTGTTGTTGGACGGTACCATACACTACTTACACTGTCTGAAATCTATCACAACTAACATGTATTGAGGACGTAGCGCAATGATCTATTACCATCCCATGATGGACGGCAGGCACTGGTGTGTGTGTGGTACAGTGTTTCTTCCAGACATCTCTTCGGGGGGGGGGGGGGGGGGGGGTAGGGCCGGAGAGAGTCTACCGCATCCGAACGAAATGAAATTTATATAGAAAATATATACTTTTAATCGTGTCGTCGCGCCCCCCCCCCCGGGAGAAAAAAAGTCTGAAAGAAACACTGGTGGTACACAGCTGTAAATATACAGCACACCAAACACTTCAGACCAATCCTGCTCATACGACGTCAGAGTATAACCGGTCATTTCGCTAATACTGTAATCAATAACTCTGGAGCCTAAATAACTATCGCACGAGATGGCTGTAGGAAGATCTATCGGGGTGGTTGTTGACTGAGCCTGGCCTTAAGTCAGGCCATACATGAGTTACCTCGTTTGTATTTCTATTTGTATCTGGCTATGTCATACCTACATGAGTTACCTCGCTTGTATTTTTATTTGAATCTGGCCAAAAGTCAGACCTTCATGAGTTATTTCGCTTGTATTTTTATTTGAATCTGGCCAAAGTCGTACCTACATGAGTTATTTGGCTTGTATTTCTATTTGAATCTGGCCAAAGTCCGAACATACATGAGTTATTTGGCTTGTATTAATTCTATTTGTATCTGGCTATGTTCGACCTACATGAGTTAGGGGTTGTCCATGGGTGGGGGGGGGTGTTCAGATGGTGTGACGTCAGACATTTGCATTATATAAAAGCAATGTTAGAAGCTACTTTATTAGCATTGCATATTGTCCTTGATTTTACTGGACGTCTATGCCGTGCACACTATTCACAATACCAGTACGGCAAGCACAACATTTGTCAAGTTTTTGTCAACAAAATTTAAAACACCTCACATACTAACACAAGATCCATTCTCTAGCTACTACATCTATGCCAAAAAACAACAACGTGTACACAACCTTTCAACATTAAGTTGTAAACAGCTTTCAAGTTCTTGGTCTTTCTCTCCCCCCCCCCCCCCCCCCCGTTTTTCATCGTCGCTCCTTACATATCGATTACCTCCCCTCGATGTAAACCAAGAAGATCAACTGGTTCCATTTCTAGAATGTTCAGTTACCCCCCCCCCCCCCCACCTGATGTGGACTAAGAAGATCAACCTATTCAACGGTCTACTAGAATGCCCCCCCCCCTTACACACTCAACGAACCCGCCTACAGAAGACAACTGGTGAGCAGGTGGTCAGTCCCCACCCATAGTTTTTTGTCTTGTTGAACAATAAAGGAATCAACATTTCCCAGACATACTAACAATTAGTTCTATAAATAGAGCCTAGCTGACCTACTTGGGTGTAGCTCTAAGATGGCCCCCGCGGCTAGTAGACGAACTACATCAATTTGTCAACACTCGATATGGGAAGTGGTTTTTTTTAATACCTTTATCAATTTGTCAACACTCGATATGGGAAGTGGGTTTTTTAAATACCTTTATCAATTTGTCAACACTCGATATGGGAAGTGGTTTTTTTTAATACCTTTATCAATTTGTCAACACTCGATATGGGAAGTGGGTTTTTTAAATACCTTTATCAATTTGTCAACACTCGATATGGGAAGTGGTTTTTTTTAATACCTTTATCAATTTGTCAACACTCGATATGGGAAGTGGTTTTTTTAAATACCTTTATCAATTTTTCAACAGTCGATATGGGAAGTGGTTTTTTAATACCATTATCAATTTTTCAACAGTCGATATGAGAGTTCGTTTATCAATTTTTCAACAGTTGATATGAAAGTTGGTTTATCAATTTTTCAACAGTCGATATGAGAGTTGGTTTATCTATTTTTCAACAGTCGATGTGAAAATTGGTTTATCAATTTTTCAACAGTTGATGTGAGAGTTGGTTTATCAATTTTTCAACAGTTGATATGAAAGTTGGTTTATTAATTTTTCAACAGTTGATATGAAAGTTGGTTTATTAATTTTTCAACAGTTGATGTGAGAGTTCGTTTATCAATTTTTCAACAGTCGATGTGAAAGTTGGTTTATCAATTTTTCAACAGTTGATATGAAAGTTGGTTTATTAATTTTTCAACAGTTGATATGAAAGTTGGTTTATCAATTTTTCAACAGTCGATATGGGTATTGGTTTTTTAATACCTTTATCAAATTTTCAACAGTTGATATGAAAGTTGGTTTATTAATTTTTCAACAGTTGATATGAAAGTTGGTTTATTAATTTTTCAACAGTTGATATGAAAGTTGGTTTATCAATTTTTCAACAGTCGATGTGAGAGTTGGTTTATCAATTTTTCAACAGTCGATGCGAGCTTTGGTTTTCTGATACATTTGAAATTTAATTAGAAATGTTTCCTTTCAAGTTGGACGCAAACTGTCTGAAAATAGATGCCTTCTGGCCGTCGTCATGACAACCCGAGATTGGCTTTTTTTTTAGTCTTACATTTAGTCCTTTAATTTCATTTAACACACACACCATTGTCTGAACTCAAATTAAATTTGTTACAATCTGTGGTTAGCTTTCTGTTTTTTTTTTCTCTTTGAATAAAAAATATTAACGTGTAGAACTAAAACTGTAGTACGTGGTTTTAAAAGAGAGGTATTTATATAAACGTGGGCATGTTTACAACACATGGGCGATTGTGTATGCGTGCAGTAACACACGTTATGCCTGTTTGTAGTCGGAAAACTATTGATTAAAAATGTTCTAATCTTTTGAAGATGGAGTTGATAAACTGCGCATGACAATGACATATTTCGTGTTTTCCAACCCCGAACTTTGCTCTGTCAATGCTCTTTTTTTTTTTTTTACACCGCGCATTGATACATTTGCTGGGGGCTGTCAGCTAAGCCGACACGTGCCGCAAGAAATCATGCGCGCTACATTCAAGGGAAGTGGGGAGCCCACTTCTAACCGGATATTGGCTCATTTAACATAAATGTATGCACACATTAACACACGGTACTTAAATAAACCCAAAAGTAAACGTGTCGCACCAGTTAATGACGTTTACAATAATTAGCTGGCTGTTTGACGGCATTGACCTTCATCCACCATGACGGCCCACCTCTCTTGGTTGTCAGAGGCGTGGAACAAATGCTCGTCAAATGTGGCACAGCCCCGCCCCTAGATGGACTTTTTGTAAACAATCTAACATTAAATAAACAAATGACTCAATAACATAGTTTTTCATATCATTTTGTAATTATGGTGGTAATTAACTTAATTATTAAAGTACATTTTTTAACATTTTGAAATGGAGTTTTAAGCGCGGGAACCCATACAGCCATTGGTTAAAATAGATCACATGGTTGATGCGAAAATATCTGTGAAATGAATGCAATCTAAAACCAATGTGTCAAACAATAAACAGTTTTTTCGCTCATTATATCTATTCATGTATCTCCCATCTAGTTATCTGGGGCTGATAATCTACGTATTCGTGTGTACACTCATTAAAATATTATATCTACAGCTTATGTCCCTTTACATACAATCTTTATTTTTAAAATTATTTCCTAATAAATAATATACATTTCTAAATTAAAACAAATATTTAATAACAATTTTAAATATATAATAATGCTCCACTATTTAAATAACTATAAAGAAAATCGCCACCCTTAGCTTTAATGTTGTGGACCTACATATAAAGAATGTTTCAGCTTCCCCCAACAATATCGAAATGGCTGACTTAAACTTGAATGAATGTTTCCTGTCGCTAATTACCGAGTACTTTTATCTTGTAGGTAGAAGTACAATCAAGTCAGTCTGTATTGGTGTTTACAGCTACTTCTTTTCCCTCCAGGTTAATTGCGTCTTTAATTATTTAAAATTGTTTACTTTTGACGACATCAGTGATCAACACCAGTCACCAACTCCAGCTCACCGTAAATACCTGTCAACAGGTACCACCCCGTAACACCCACCCATACAGGTAACACCCACCCCTAAGGTAACACCACCTCCTAAAGGTAACACCCACCCCTACAGGTAACACCCACCCTACAGGTACCACCACCTATCACCCACCCCTGCAGGTACCACCACCCTGCAGGTACCACCACCCTACACGTAACACCCACCCCTACAGGTACCGCCATCCTACAGGCAACACTCACCCGTATAGATAACACCCACCCCTACAGGTAACACCCACTCCTACAGGTAACACCCACTCCTACAGGTAACACCCACCCCTACAGGTAACACCCACCCCTACAGGTAACACCCACACCTTTATGTACCACCCACCCCATCGCGGCTGTTTTTCACCCCCCCCCCCTTCCAACCCCAACCAAACACCTAGTTAGGTCACTCCAACTTTTATATTTTATACCACGTGATTTCCCCCACCCCCACGGGTGTTCAACTCCCACACACATTTTTAATCATCCGTTCCCCGGGCTCCTTTTATCCCAATTAAAAAATAATCTGTTGTGATTAGCTATTTGTGTCACTTCGATTTCTTCACAAGACTCATTGGGTTTGTTTTTCTAGGCGACAAATTGATGGTTCACCGTGTAAACTGGTCGGTAGAATGGAAACTCCTGGGTGGGATATATAATCTATCTATCTATCTATCTATCTATCTATCTATCTATCTATCTATCTATCTATCTATCTATCTATCTATCTATCTATCTATCTATCTATCTATCTATCTATCTATCTATCTATCTATCTATCTATCTATCTATCTATCTATCTATCTATCTATCTATCTATCTATCTATCTATCTATCTATCTATCTATCTATCTATCTATCTATCTATCTATCTATCTATCTATCTATCTATCTATCTATCTATCTATCTATCTATCTATCTATCTATCTATCTACTAATCTAACTATCTATCTATCTATCTATCTATCTACTAATCTAACTATCTATCCATCTATCTATGTGTGTATTTATCAATGATTATTATTATGACCAACTGCTATGAGACCCAGGGCTATCACTGACCCACAGACCGAGGGCTATCACTGACCCACAGACCCAGGGCTATCACTGACCCACAGACCGAGGGCTATCACTGACCCACTGACCCGGTGCTATCACTGACCCACAGACCGAGGGCTATCACTGACCCACAGACCCGGTGCTATCACTGACCCACAGACCCAGGGCTATCACTGACCCACAGACCGAGGGCTATCACTGACCCACAGACCGAGGGCTATCACTGACCCACAGACCCAGGGCTATCACTGACCCACAGACCCAGGGCTACCACTGACCTAGGGCTATCACTGACCCACAGACCCAGGCTATCACTGACCCATAGACCCAGGGCTATCACTGACCCACAGACCCAGGGCTATCACTGACCCATAGACTCGGTGCTATCACTGACCCACAGACCGAGGGCTATCACTGACCCACAGACCCGGTGCTATCACTGACCCACAGACCCAGGCTATCACTGACCCACAGACCCAGGGCTATCACTGACCCACAGACCCAGGCTATCACTGACCCACAGACCCAGGGCTATCACTGACCCACAGACCCAGGGCTATCACTGACCCGGTGCTATCACTGACCCACAGACCCAGGGCTATCACTGACCCACAGACCCAGGGCTATCACTGACCCACAGACCCAGGGCTATCACTGACCCGGTGCTATCACTGACCCACAAACCCAGGGCTATCACTGACCCATAGACCCGGTGCTATCACTGACCCACAGACCCGGTGCTATCACTGACCCACAGACCCGGTGCTATCACTGACCCACAGACCCAGGCTATCACTGACCCATAGACCTAGGGCTATCACTGACCCACAGACCCAGGGCTATCACTGACCCACAGACCCGGTGCTATCACTGACCCACAGACCCAGGGCTATCACTGACCCACAGACCCAGGGCTATCACTGACCCACAGACCCAGGGCTATCACAGACCCAGGGCTATCACTGACCCAGGCTATCACTGACCCATAGACCTAGGGCTATCACTGACCCACAGACCCAGGGCTATCACTGACCCACAGACCCAGGGCTATCACTGACCCACAGACCCAGGGCTATCACTGACCCACAGACCCAGGGCTATCACTGACCCGGTGCTATCACTGACCCACAGACCCAGGGCTATCACTGACCCGGTGCTATCACTGACCCACAGACCCAGGGCTATCACTGACCCGGTGCTATCACTGACCCACAGACCCAGGGCTATCACTGACCCACAGACCCAGGGCTATCACTGACCCGGTGCTATCACTGACCCACAGACCCAGGGCTATCACTGACCCGGTGCTATCACTGACCCACAGACCCAGGCTATCACTGACCCATAGACCTAGGGCTATCACTGACCCACAGACCCAGGGCTATCACTGACCCACAGACCCGGTGCTATCACTGACCCACAGACCCGGTGCTATCACTGACCCACAGACCCGGTGCTATCACTGACCCACAGACCCAGGGCTATCACTGACCCATAGACCCAGGGCTACCACTGACCTAGGGCTATCACTGACCCACAGACCCGGTGCTATCACTGACCCACAGACCCAGGGCTATCACTGACCCACAGACCCAGGGCTATCACTGACCCATAGACCCGGTGCTATCACTGACCCACAGACCCAGGGCTATCACTGACCCATAGACCTAGGGCTATCACTGACCCACAGACCCAGGGCTATCACTGACCCACAGACCCAGGCTATCACTGACCCACAGACCCAGGCTATCACTGACCCATAGACCTAGGGCTATCACTGACCCACAGACCCAGGGCTATCACTGACCCACAGACCCAGGGCTATCACTGACCCACAGACCCAGGCTATCACTGACCCACAGACCCAGGGTATCACTGACCCACAGACCCAGGCTATCACTGACCCACAGACCCAGGGCTATCACTGACCCATAGACCCAGGGCTACCACTGACCTAGGGCTATCACTGACCCACAGACCCAGGGCTATCACTGACCCAGGGCTATCACTGACCCACAGACCCAGGGCTATCACTGACCCATAGACCCAGGGCTATCACTGACCCACAGACCCGGTGCTATCACAGACCCGGTGCTATCACTGACCCAGGGCTACCACTGACCCACAGACCCGGTGCTATCACTGACCCACAGACCCAGGGCTACCACTGACCCACAGACCCGGTGCTATCACAGACCCGGTGCTATCACTGACCCAGGGCTACCACTGACCCACAGACCCGGTGCTATCACTGACCCACAGACCCAGGGCTATCACTGACCCACAGACCCGGTGCTATCACTGACCCACAGACCCGGTGCTATCACAGACCCGGTGCTATCACTGACCCACAGACCCAAAGCTATCACTGACCCACAGACCCGGTGCTATCACTGACCCACAGACCCAGGGCTATCACTGACCCACAGACCCGGTGCTACCACTGACCCACATACCCGGTGCTATCACTGACCCGGTGCTATCACTGACCCAGGGCTATCACTGACCCACAGACCCAGGGCTATCACTGACCCGGTGCTATCACTGACCCACAGACCCAGGGCTATCACTGACCCACAGACCCAGGGCTATCACAGACCCGGTGCTATCACTGACCCACAGACCCAGGGCTATCACTGACCCACAGACCCAGGCTATCACTGACCCACAGACCCAGGCTATCACTGACCCACAGACCCAGGGCTATCACTGACCCACAGACCCAGGGCTATCACTGACCCACAGACCCAGGGCTATCACTGACCCACAGACCCAGGGCTATCACAGACCCAGGGCTATCACTGACCCATAGACCTAGGGCTATCACTGACCCACAGACCCAGGGCTATCACTGACCCACAGACCCAGGCTATCACTGACCCACAGACCCAGGCTATCACTGACCCACAGACCCAGGGCTATCACTGACCCACAGACCCAGGGCTATCACTGACCCATAGACCCAGGGCTACCACTGACCTAGGGCTATCACTGACCCACAGACCCAGGGCTATCACTGACCCACAGACCCAGGGCTATCACTGACCCACAGACCCAGGGCTATCACTGACCCATAGACCCGGTGCTATCACTGACCCACAGACCCAGGGCTATCACTGACCCATAGACCTAGGGCTATCACTGACCCACAGACCCAGGGCTATCACTGACCCACAGACCCAGGCTATCACTGACCCACAGACCCAGGGCTATCACTGACCCACAGACCCAGGGCTATCACTGACCCACAGACCCAGGGCTATCACTGACCCATAGACCCAGGGCTACCACTGACCTAGGGCTATCACTGACCCACAGACCCAGGGCTATCACTGACCCAGGGCTATCACTGACCCACAGACCCAGGGCTATCACTGACCCACAGACCCAGGGCTATCACTGACCCATAGACCCAGGGCTACCACTGACCCACAGACCCGGTGCTATCACAGACCCGGTGCTATCACTGACCCAGGGCTATCACTGACCCACATACCCAGGGCTATCACTGACCCACAGACCCGGTGCTATCACTGACCCACAGACCCGGTGCTATCACTGACCCAGGGCTATCACTGACCCACAGACCCAGGGCTATCACTGACCCACAGACCCGGTGCTACCACTGACCCACATACCCGGTGCTATCACTGACCCGGTGCTATCACTGACCCAGGGCTATCACTGACCCACAGACCCAGGGCTATCACTGACCCATAGACCCAGGGCTATCACTGACCCACAGACCCGGTGCTATCACTGACCCACAGACCCGATGCTATCACTGACCCACAGACCCAGGCTATCACTGACCCATATACCCGGTGCTATCACTGACCCACATACCCGGTGCTATCACTGACCCGGTGCTATCACTGACCCAGGGCTATCACTGACCCATATACCCGGTGCTATCACTGACCCACATACCCGGTGCTATCACTGACCCGGTGCTATCACTGACCCAGGGCTATCACTGACCCATAGACCCGGTGCTATCACTGACCCAGGGCTATCACTGACCCAGGGCTATCACTGACCCAGGGCTATCACTGACCCACAGACCCAGGGCTATCACTGACCCACAGACCCGGTGCTATCACTGACCCACAGACCCAGGGCTATCACTGACCCACAGACCCAGGGCTATCACTGACCCACAGACCCGGTGCTATCACTGACCCACAGACCCAGGCTATCACTGACCCACAGACCCAGGGCTATCACTGACCCACAGACCCAGGGCTATCACTGACCCACAGACCCAGGGCTATCACTGACCCACAGACCCGGTGCTATCACTGACCCACAGACCCAGGGCTATCACTGACCCATAGACCTAGGGCTATCACTGACCCACAGACCCACAGACCCGGTGCTATCACTGACCCACAGACCCAGGCTATCACTGACCCACAGACCCAGGGCTATCACTGACCCACAGACCCAGGGCTATCACTGACCCACAGACCCAGGGCTATCACTGACCCACAGACCCGGTGCTATCACTGACCCACAGACCCAGGGCTATCACTGACCCATAGACCTAGGGCTATCACTGACCCACAGACCCACAGACCCGGTGCTATCACTGACCCACAGACCCAGGCTATCACTGACCCACAGACCCAGGGCTATCACAGACCCGGTGCTATCACTGACCCACAGACCCAGGGCTATCACTGACCCATAGACCTAGGGCTATCACTGACCCACAGACCCACAGACCCGGTGCTATCACTGACCCACAGACCCGGTGCTATCACTGACCCACAGACCCAGGGCTATCACTGACCCATAGACCCAGGCTATCACTGACCCATAGACCCGGTGCTATCACTGACCCACAGACCCAGGGCTATCACTGACCCATAGACCTAGGGCTATCACTGACCTAGGGCTATCACTGACCCGGTGCTATCACTGACCCACAGACCCAGGGCTATCACTGACCCACAGACCCAGGGCTATCACTGACCCACAGACCCAGGGCTATCACTGACCCGGTGCTATCACTGACCCACAGACCCAGGGCTATCACTGACCCGGTGCTATCACAGACCCACAGACCCAGGGCTATCACTGACCCGGTGCTATCACTGACCCACAGACCCAGGCTATCACTGACCCATAGACCTAGGGCTATCACTGACCCACAGACCCAGGCTATCACTGACCCACAGACCCAGGGCTATCACTGACCCATAGACCCAGGGCTATCACAGACCCACAGACCCAGGGCTATCACTGACCCGGTGCTATCACTGACCCACAGACCCAGGGCTATCACTGACCCATAGACCCGGTGCTATCACTGACCCACAGACCCAGGGCTATCACTGACCCATAGACCCGGTGCTATCACTGACCCACAGACCCGGTGCTATCACTGACCCATAGACCCGGTGCTATCACTGACCTGCCATTGTTAAACCCAAACGACCAACGGAAACCAGATACGACTGGAGCTTAGACCTATCTTATAGCGCTAATGTCTGTCTATTTCTGGCTCAGTAATATGTCTACTCTCTGGGAATTTTTGGCGGATAAAAATAATTTAGTTATGTAACGCTTTATCTACATTATGGTATAGTGTTGTGTTTGTTTAATGGAGGCCAACTGAACCTGTTTTATACATTTTCAGAAATAAACATAACTATAACATGTAGATTGATAGTTCTCTTTATCTGGGTACCACGTAAGCCGCGGTTTTAAATTTATGCATGCTTCCATTTTTAACTAGTTACCCTGACGTTCCGTGGGGCAGGTGAAGTAGTGTTGACCTGTTTCTGTGACCTCGGCGAATGAAGGGATAGTGTGATCAGTACTACGTCCAACCACCTTTACTTTCCCTAACGTGACGTGAGTCAAGTACCCATTGGGGATGGGTGGACTCATGGACGACCCGGGATTCGAACTTAGGAACAGTCGTCAACTCTACCATCCGACCAAACCGTGTGTGTGTATGTATGTGTGTATGTATGTATGTGTGTTTGTGCGTGTGTAAATTTATGTATTAATTTATATATAAATATATACATTTGTGACTTAGAATAGCCTCTCCATCCGATGTTTTGTTCCTATGTTTGTTTATGTATTTAAAATCTTGTGTTAATTGAACACTGAGTTAACGCCCTTTGTCTTGTAGACACCACCGATGTTCATGACCTTAAGGTCATCTCATTCAGTCATCTCCCAATAAATTGTCTTCAGAATTCAAATCCGGCTGATTGCTAGAGCCAATTTCATTATACAGGAACTCAAGTCACGAAATCGTCTCCTTTGACGTCATCGTTTGACCGCGCATGCGTAAAATTTAAGTTTGAATCAAAATACGGTTTAAAAATAATCTCGAAAACAAGTGACTGCAGTAGCGAGGTAAAAGATCCAGTGTTGTAGATTGGTGTGGGGGATGGTGCGTGGACAGCGATGCTATCGACTCTATGACGAATGGTTTAAAATAAACAGTTTCACTGCTTGCCCATGCCACATGGATAGAAAAAACCGACGGGTCACTTTGTGGTGTGGAGTCGCTTCGTATTGTTTCGTATACGCCATGGGCTACAAGAAGCTGCTCTGTGATTGCCATAGCAACTCGCGCCTTGGATACGGTAAGTGTTAGGTAGGGGAATTATGGGATTTTTAAAACAAAAAGTTGCTTTAAATTCATGCTTAAGTAGTGGTTTCCTCTAGATAGCACGCTGGGTAGGGGTGAGAGAGAAAGAGAGAAATTTTTAGAGATCATTAGTGCCGGGGATAAATGAATTAAAATAATATATATATATATATATATATATATATATATATATATATATATATATATATATATATATATATATATATATATATATATAATTTAGGTAGACAATACATATTTTGACCAGTGTCCGTCCCGCCTCCCCCCCCCCCCCCGGAAATTGTAAACTCTTCCCGAAAAAGATAAATGTCTGAAAGAAACTATGTAAGATAGATAGTAAAATATGCATGTAGTAGCTAGGTACTGTTGACTTTTCTATCTTGTTTTGATTTAGGGGGTGAGTGTTTTGTTTTGCCATATATAAGCTAGTCGCTGCCTACGTTGATATGGTTTTTTAGCGGTTGTTGACGTTATAGGGCCTGTAAGTCTCGGTCTCTCCCACTTCAAATTCGGAATCTCGTTGGCCAGGGAGAGATGCGAAAACGAGAAGTTGGTGACCTACTTTTTAAAACTTACAACTCCTATAAGGTATTATGTTTTGTTTTTTTCTCTGGGTTTTTGTTAGTTTTTCCACAAATTAAACTTTTAGCTGCTGACGTATGCGTTTTGTGAGATTTTACTTTTTTTTCGGTACATCAAGTCCGTGGCCAATAACGGTGTTAACACCAACATCTGATTAGCCAATGGGGACACACGTGTATGAAATAAAGATACGTCACCATGGCGGTACCGTCTTGTGAGGGGAGGGGTGTAATTGTAAATTTAAGGGTGGGATGAGGACGTGTGCAGTGTTTCTTTCATACTTTTTTCTCCGAGTAGGGTGCGGGAGACGCTGGTAAAAGTATGTTTTCTATATAAATTCTATTTCGTTTGAGAGAGAGAGAGAGAGAGGGGGGGGGGTGGTGCAACCTGGAAGAGATGTCTGCAAGAAACACTGAACGTGTGTAAGGAGATTACGGCAACACTGCCGATACACATTACTGCCTGCAAGCTTTGTTGTCAGACCTCGTCCTCCCTCAGCTGGGATATGTTTTGGCTCGCTGCCCCTCTGGGGTTAAGACAAGCATGTATTTGTAAAGGCGTTAGTAGTATGTATAAAGTACCATTTTAACCGTGGCACAGGTGAAGTAGAGTTCACCTGTTCCCGTGACCTCGGCATGTGAAGGGATAGTATGGTCAGCACTATACCCAACCGCCTTAATTTTCCCTTACGTGAGTTAGGTACCCATCAGAGCAGGGTAGAGACCCTCTACTGACACGAATTCAGGATTCGAACCTCGAGGCTCTTGGGGTAGCTGTCGTATGCTCTACCATCCGACCACGCCGTCACACAAGCGTGCTAACAACCTATAAATAGTACTTAGGAGAGTGTCACGTGGTACATTAAGGTCCAATTATTTGCTCAAAATCTTTTAGTCTAGTCTACGAGCACCGTCTCTCTATTCACACCTTTAATAGGTTCTAGAACACATTTTATAGTATACTGGATGAAGGGCAGTGGCGTAGAGAACACAACATAGCGATCTAAGGGCGCCATCTTGATCGTTTACGTTTTCGTATAAACCAAATGCACCAATTTTTCACATGGTTACGCCAGTAATCGCTCTTACACAGGAACATAGGTGTATCTTAAATGTGTACATAGAGAACCCCCTCCCACACATACAGACATACACTTTTGCCATTGTTTATCGCATCCTTGAAAAGTACCCCCACACACACACACATTGACCAATGTTTATCATCTCCTTGTAAAGTACCCCCATCCCCACCCATACATTTACCAATGTTTATCATCTTGTAAAGTACCCCCACCCATACATTTACCAATGTTTATCATATCCTTGTAAAGTACCCCCCCCCCCCAATACCCGCCCCACCCCCCAGATACCCATTGACCAATAGATTACATAATTCTAGCCACCAGAGAACTTTACCACCAAACACCTCCCCCGGCGCCGCGTACCACCAAAGCCCAGGCTCACCTTGAACAATCCGTATTGATCACCCCAGATTAGGGTGGAATTTTCTTGAAGGAAGGCTTGACATTTTGCTGAGGTTTTTCTAGGTCGTCGTGTCGATGTTGTCGCCGGGCTGTGCCTCGTTACATCACAGGCACGTGCGTTGTGCAACATTGGATCACGTGCTCAATATTTGCTGCACTTTGTGAGCAATAAACTTTTATTAAAGATCGTGGTTGGTAAAGATAATGTAAACATTTAGATCGTTCTTAACTCAAGTCATTTTTTTCCGTAAATGGTAAAAAAAAAACACAAAAAAACAAAAAACTACAAGGTCGCGAAATTACTAGGGCACCATACAAAAAGGGCACAGTACACAAAGGGCACCCTGCTAAAAGGGCACCCTGCTAAAAGGGTACCAGCCATACTAGAAAGGCTTTATTTAACAAGGGACGCAATACAACCAAGCAATACCACAAGGGGGCAACACGAAATGGTGTAAAGTGTAAAGCAATATGGACGTAACACAACATGCGTGCTAGTAAACTTAGCAGTTTAATAAAGTCGCGGTTAGATAATAATATATGCTCTCCAACCATCCCGTTATATCGTTAAAACATATGAAGAAATATATAAAAATAACTTCAAACAGTGTCCACATAAGGTGTATATTTGAATATGCCCATCCTTAATACGTCGCTCGAATTTTAAAAAGCTATTTGCATACTGCTATCATCATTATCGGGGCTTAAAAAACGAAGTTATTTCCCTAGATTCAACTGCTCATCCTATCTTCTCCCCCCCCCCCCCCCCCCCCCCGCAGCCTGTCTTGTCACAAAACTGCTAGCGTGGCAAATCTTTGTTTTGATGTCTTTCAAGTTCAAGGTCGTTCCGATAACTCCGTGATGTTCCGACCATTATCCTGATCAATCGTGTTTTCCAGGCAAGTGCGCCGTCGTATGGACAGTCGTGTCGTCTGCCATTATCTAGAATAACCTTGACCTTGGGATCTCGTGGACGGAGCAGGCTTGGTACGCGCTATCAGCTGAGTCATTCCTGGCATTTCTTACATGCTTGCTGTAGATATTTTAAACATATCTGGCCTGAAATCCTCACGACAAATGTACCAAAAACAACACAGAAGTTCGTGCTTTGAAAATGTCCAACACCAACATAAACATTGAGTTTCGACCACATGTCTTCGTCAGAAAAATCAGATGTCAAAATCTCATTCTTCAATCTTAGTTTGGTGAAAACCCTAGATCCGATGAAAATATCAACGTTTTACTTTTAAAGAAAACTCATATTTTTGTATTATGGGTTGTCCTAGACTATGACATTGTATGATAACTTATCCCATGGCTGAAGGAAATCTCTAATGGCGAAAGGTCAGGAAACGTACCCAATATAATCGCAAGTCACGAAACTACTTCAACATGTTACCTTTGACAGTGAGAAGTAAAATAACACTAATATGTTACCTTTGACAGTAAGAAATAAACAAAACAACATCAAAATGTTACCTTTAACAGTAAGAAATAAACAAAATAACTCCAATATGTTACTAATGAAGTTTACGAAACATAACTTCGATGCTAGGGAATAACCGCTTTGATTTGTTGGGTTTTCCGTCATGTTTTCATCTTGTAGCTGTTAGTTTTGATGTTCGTCTCTTGGCTCTTCCTAAGGAGGGAGATAAGGGCACATCAGGTATCGCAACACCGTCTTCTTCGTGACGTCACACCCCATCACACACCCCATCACACACCCCATCACACACCATCACACACGCCATCACACACCCCATCACACACCATCACACACCCCATCACACACCCCCATCACACACCCCATCACACACCCCATCACACATCCCCATCACACACCATCACACACCCCCATCACACACCATCACACACCCCATCACACACCCCTTCACACACCCCATCACACACCCCATCCCACACACCATCACACCCCCATCACACCCCCATCACACACCCCATCACACACCCCTTCACACCCCCCATCCCACACACCATCACACCCCCATCACACACCCCATCACACACCCCTTCACACCCCCCATCACACACCCCTTCACACCCCCATCACACACCCCATCCCACACACCATCACACACCCCTTCACACCCCCCATCACACACACCATCACACACCCCTTCACACCCCCCATCACACACCCCTTCACACCCCCATCACACACCCCATCCCACACACCATCACACACCCCATCACACACCCCTTCACACACCCCATCACACACCCCTTCACACCCCCATCACACACCCCATCCCACACCCCCATCACACCCCCATCACACCCCCATCACACACCCCGTCACACCCCCCATCACACACCCCTTCACACCCCCATCACACACCCCATCCCACACACCATCACACCCCCATCACACCCCCATCACACACCCCATCACACACCCCTTCACACCCCCCATCACACACCCCATCACACACCCCATCCCACACACCATCACACACCCCATCACACACCCCATCACACACCCCATCACACACCCCATCACACACCCCATCACACACCCCATCACACACCCCATCACACCCCATCACACCCCCATCATACACCCCAACTCACACCCCAGTGTACGTCCCGTTTAGCCTTGTTTAAAATATTCAGAGCAAATTTGTACCTGTACACTAGTGCATCAAGAAATGCATTGTCATCTGGTGTCAACCCGACGGTATGGACGTCTGTGTTGATATGGTTGAATGACGTCATCAGGTCAATGTCAGCTATTATCATACACGACCTGATATGGTCGCTTTTGTTTAGATACTAGTTTAGTAGGGGGTCGGGATATATAGATCGTACTGTTTTGTATTAGTGGAGTCAGGTCATTAAAGGCCTACTAGTTAGTCAGGGGGTCGGAATACAGATCTTACTGTTTCCATTATTGGGGTCAGAAGATATCATTGGCCTCAGGGGGTCGGAATATAGATCGTATTTTCATTTGTGGGGTCAACACATTCTAGTTCATTTATTTAAGACATTATTTTTTAAAAATCAATGTTAACGTTCTTTGACAAAATTATGTTGAGATGTTCGTGTGACGATGCGTGACTTAAGTGTTGGCTCATGTAGAGAGCAAATTTTTTATTTTATTTAAGGAGTTGAATAGATAAAAAACTGAACATAGAGGACAGCCAATAGAAAATCGGCATTGAACTTCTTTAACGACACGTGCGAGTCACGTGACTGATAACGGAAAAAAGACGGGCATGACCTGAATAAATTAATATATTTCTTTAAAACCCATCATTTAATGTATGATTGTTTTTTTTATCTGTAGTTTTTTTTGCATGTCATCCGTCTAACATTTTAAAACAAGAACAAAACAAAAATGAGTTCCGTCCCAACGTGACTTCCTCAACATTGTCGTCGGCGAGGTGTGACCTAATTTAAGACACTCCTCCAGCTCTACTCAGTAGAAGGGAAAAAATAATTTCAAACCTAATAATACATAATTAGTTTAAATACCAAGACCATATCCGTCAAATTACTTCACATACTTTCCCATTCACGGGGCCAAAATAAGAGAAGATAACTCACTCAACTGGAGAGAAAATAACTTTCTTGGTTGATAGGAAGATTTTTAGAAGTACTAACTAGCAAGGTTATTTTTACCCTCGGAAATTCAATAAGTCGCTAAACAAAACAAAAGATATGGCTTCTATTTAATTAATAAAAAAAAAGAAATGTGAATCTTTTTTTTTTCCTTCCTCGCCTGTCGTCACCTTGAAAATTTGGTTATCTCGGCATTTTGAGATTTCGATCAGATATTGATAGCTATTTAACGCAGGGATCTTCTGCTGGAGACAGCGATTATCTGCCGCTGCTGGTTCGTCAGTTGATATACGGGTGGTGTAGCGTGGTGCACTGTTCTTGTGTATACAGTTTGTATACTGTACACGGATGTTATATGCCACTTAGTTTGTAGACAAGTCTACTGATTTTGTGTTTGTGAATACAGTTTGTACGCTGGTACACTGAACGTATATGCTACATTGTAGACTTGTCTACTGATAGTCTTTGTGTACAAAAAGTTTATCAAGTGTTCACAACATTGTGTTTATTTTAAAATCTAGTGGGGTCCTGTATTTTTAATGAAGAAAACTGAACATAAAAGTGTTATTACATTTTTGTCTATGATCATTTTTCTTGGAAAAACTGGGAGTTCTATTGACAAGGTAAGACTCGTGAAAGTTATCAACTATTTTCAATGTTATTTTTTTTAAACCTAGTGTCTCCAATCATCCTTTGGTTTCTGAACTCTATGTAACTTTATCTCACCATGTTAACTGCAGGCGCTTGTTGATTGCGTGAGATATACCTAACTGTTATTCGACTTTATTTAACTTTTGTTTTTACATTTCTATTTGACCCTTATGCACTATTAAGGATGCAACCCCACTACTTCCCATTTTGGAAAAAAAAAAAATGCGGACGAATCCATCCATCCATGGGCTAGCATTTCCTGTTGTCCACTCACACCCCTCCCCGTGTCATTCATTCCGTGTCTCCCCTCTAATTCCACTTGACCGCTTGCTTATGTCTTGACAGCGTGGAAGAACTACCTCCATCTACACACCTCCTAGAAGTCTCTTTGTCAGAAATTATTTGAAACTTTCTCTTCAACATATTTAGTTCACGCTTTACAGTGTTAACAAAATTCAGATGGGAAAAATTCTTAAAGTTGACGACTCTTCATTAGCAGTAGTAATTAGATTGAATAAAACTTGGGATGAGTCTCACGGTTTTCTTAAGGATTTATACGATGTATAAGTAATTTAAATTTAAAAAAAAAAAGGAGCGGCAGAAAGTAAATATCGGCCTAATGAAATTAAAAATCATAACGGTTTTTCCCCGCTCACGCTAATCAGCCGCCCCGATATAGAAACAAGCTGTCCTTTAATGTAAGTTAGAAGATGTTTCGCGGGATTCTTTCAGGCTCGTTTTAGAGCTAGTACTCATCAGGGGCGTAGGCAGGGTTTTGTCATCAAGGGAAGGGTAGCTAGTTTATATAGGCATATATATATATATATATATATATA
This sequence comes from Physella acuta, assembly GCF_028476545.2. NCBI lineage: Eukaryota > Metazoa > Mollusca > Gastropoda > Physidae > Physella > Physella acuta. Next base: position 10,880 of record NW_026732373.1, on the reverse strand, counting down.
TATATATATATATATATATATATATATATATATATATATATATATAAACATATAAATATATAGATGTATATGTCGAAATCTGTCATAGAAATACCAGGTCATAGATGGAAATTTGTCATCACAGGATCTTGTTCAACGATCTTTTTTTAAATATCTTCATCGGCACGTGGACGCCGATAAAAATGACTGTTGTTTAACATAACATTAACTTTGTATTTCTTTTTTAAATGGAACTTTGGCTTATACTTATAGTACAATTCTTTGGTCAACTGTAGCAAACTCTGTTCTATTGTACCAATCTCTATCAGATTATACCAATCTTTGTTCGGCTATTCCAAATTTTGACCGATTGTTTGAATCTTCGATCGATTGTATGAATTTTTGGTCGGCTATTCCAATCTTTGATCGATTGTATGAATATTTGGTCGGCTATTCCAATCTTTGATCGATTTTATGAATCTTTGGTCGGCTATTCCAATCTTTGATCGATTGTATGAATCTTTGGTCGGCTATTCCAATCTTTGATCGATTGTATGAATCTTTGGTCGGCTATTCCAATCTTTGATCGGCTGTATGATTCTTTGTTTGGCTATTCCAATCTTTGATCGATTGTATGAATCTTTGATCGGCTCTACTATTTTTAACTACAATTAGTTTAACTCTAACCAAAATTGGCACTTATTTCAACTTTATATAATTAAGTTGGTGTGTAGGTAAAGATTTAATGACGTGTATATCTCCACTTATTCCCTTGTGTTAAAATAGGATTTAGTGACTTGTGTATATTTCCATGTATACCCTGTGTTAACACTAAGATTTAATGACGTGTGATCTAATGACGTGTGATCTTATGACGTGTGGTTTAATGACGTTTTATTTAACGACGTGTGTAACTCTAAGATTTAATGACGTGTGATCTAATGACGTGTGATCTAATGACGTGTGATCTAATGACGTGTGATCTAATGACGTGTGATCTAATGACGTGTGATCTAATGACGTGTGATCTAATGACGTGTGGTTTAATGACGTTTTATTTAACGACGTGTGTAACTCTAAGATTTAATGACGTGTGATCTAATGACGTGTAATCTAATGACGTGTGATCTAATGACGTGTAATCTAATGACGTGTGATCTAATGACGTGTGATCTAATGACTCCACTTATTCCCCGAACACTTCCACAGAGGTTCTGGAGGAGATGATTGATGCCCTGTTGAATGAAGACAAGAGAACCCTTGATGTCAGAAGACGCATGTCCCTGGAAAATGTGAGTACTCACCCCTAATCTACCCTGCTCCACCCACAATCCCATCCGGTTGTCACATTTGATTTCTTTTCAAGTTATTTTTAGATACATGTTAACACATTTTCCAGCACTTTTTTTTTATTATTAACCTCATTTTTATTTAAGTTTTTAAAATATCAAATGACAGTGACCTTACAATTTTTGCTCTGGCCGTTTGGTCGTCTGTTCAAAAGTTGTTTGTCACAGACTGGAATTGTCACAACAAAGCCATACATCTTTTATGTGTTTTTCATTTTTTTTTTTTTTTCTGTTGGAAACATCCAAAATATTAGCACACATTCTCTCTCCTTCCCTCCTTCATGTTAGAAATAAAAAACTGACTTGATGTTTATTGTAGGAACTCTAGTTCATCATAGTTACTCTAAATGTTTTAACAGAAGGTGAAGTAGATCAAGTAAATCCCAATATTTCAAGTGATTGTGAAATCTCCCTCCCCCATGCCCCGGGTTGGAAATCTACAAGGTTTAACAATAGTTGATAATAGAGCATCAAATGTGTCAATCTCTAATTTGTAAACAGGACATTCGTTTACCTGACCTCTAACAGAACACAACAACAGTTGACCTTACCTCTAAAAGAACACAACAATACTCAACCTTACCTCTAAAAGAACACAACAATACTCAACCTTACCTCTAAAAGAACACAACAATACTCAACCTTACCTCTAAAAGAACACAACAATACTTGATCTTACCTCTAAAAGAACACAACAATACTCAACCTTACCTCTAAAAGAACACAACAATACTTGATCTTACCTCTAAAAGAACACAACAATACTTGACCTTACCTCTAAAAGAACACAACAATGACCTCACCTAAAAGAACACAACAAGACGTAAACTTGAACCAGCCGGCATCGCACGTGTCTTGGAGCGCCTCCAGGAATTACATCATGTTGTGAGTGGCTCAGGTTTCCAGCCCCACGCCCTTGCCAGCACTTCTGGCACATGCCGTACTTTCTTGTCTTCCAGAAAATACTTTCAGGGTCTTCAGTCTCCCGCGGTGTTGCTTTATTTAAAGTCGATCTTTTGTTTTTAAAGTTTAAATAACAACATGGTCATGTGACCATAGGAGTATAAAAAGGCTTGCAACACTTGTCACGTCAGATTTGTTTGTTTTTTGAGATTCAATGGGAAATTACTCCAAGCTCAATGGTCGTAGTTGTGTGCATCACAAAATGGAAGACGATAATTTTACTTTAAAAGTTAGAAACTGATGGGGTTTTTTTTTAGTTTTTTTGTGTAGAAAATTCAAACTTTTAAAAATAATTTCACCTTTATATCATGTTTACATTGTCAGAGTTAAGTTTTCCAAACAAGTGGCATTAAATCTTGCTTTGACTGATGCTGTGTTGTATTTTTCCTGCAGGATCTAGTGCCCTTGCTGAAGGTGTGCAATGATGAGGAAATATTTGGTAAAGCTGTCAGGTAAGACAATCTTAATTTGGCTAAGTTAATGAGTGCATTTAAAGATAGGTGTGCTGGGTCCTAAAAGAAATATCATATGAAATCCCTGTTGTGAAATATACAGAAGTTTTAAAATGTTGATATCACTATGGGTCTCTTTGTTGTTGTAGAAGAGAATATTTGGATCCATTAGAAGTTCAAAGCATGTTACCATTCATTATGATTAGCTGAATTTGCCAAGTTAGGATTAGCTGACCTAGTTGACCTTAAGCTTAACCTGTTGACCAACACTACACAGAAGCAAATACATTAGAAATAGATAATGACTTAGATCATTTATGCTTTAGGCTGATGGCAAATTTGACGCAGCCATTTGACATGTGCATCCAGCCGTCCTATGTGATTAATGAGCTGTACAGGAATGAGGTCAACAACCTAATCAGCAGCACCAAGCACCAGTGTACTGACCTGGACTTTCTCAAGTCTTTGAGCACCAACATGAAGGAAATATTACACAAAGTTAGTCGGCATTCAAACGCACTGTTAAATGGCTGATTCTGCATATATACAAATACATAGACACATATATACATATATACTCATATATATGTATACTAGCCGTCCCGGCCAGGCCCTGCTCTGGCTTCTGTGAAAAACC